>NW_026969013.1:0-58000 GCF_028390025.1 Pseudophryne corroboree
ACACAGAGGTAGGTACAGCAGTGGCCTTCTATACCGTACTGCTATATATAGTATACTGGTGGTCACTGTGTCAGCAAACTGCAATACTAAAATGCACCACAGGTATAGAATGTAGATGGATAGTATACTTAATGACGACACAGAGGTAGGTACAGCAGTGGCCTTCCGTACTGCTATATATAGTATACTGGTGGTCACTGTGTCAGCAAACTGCAAAACTAAATGCACCACAGGTATAGAATGTAGATGGATAGTATACTTAATGACAACACAGAAGTAGGTACAGCAGTGGCCTTCCGTACCGTACTGCTATATATAGTATACTGATGGTCACTGTGTCAGTAAACTGCAAAACTAAAATGCACCACAGGTATAGAATGTAGATGGATAGTATACTTAATGACGACACAGAGGTAGGTACAGCAGCAGCCTTCCGTACCGTACTGCTATATATAGTATACTGGTGGTCACTGTGTCAGCAAACTGCAAATCTAAAATGCACCACAGGTATAGAATGTAGATGGATATTATACTTAATGACGACACAGAGGTAGGAACAGCAGTGGCCCTTCCGAACCGTACTGCTATATATAGTATACTGGTGGTCACTGTGTCAGCAACTGCAAAACTAAAATGTACCACAGGTATAGAATGTAGATGGATAGTATACTTAATGATGACACAGAGGTAGGTACAGCAGTGGCCTTCCGTACCGTACTGCTATATATAGTATACTGGTGGTCACTGTGTCAGCAAACTGCAAAACTAAAATGCACCACAGGTATAGAAAGTAGATGGACAGTATACTTAATGACGACACAGAGGTAGGTACAGCATGCCTTCATACCGAACTGCTATATATAGTATACTGGTGGTCACTGTGTCAGCAAACTGCAAAACTAAAATGCACCACAGGTATAGAATGTAGATGGATAGTATACTTAATGACGACACAGAGGTAGGTACAGCATTGGCCTTCCGTACTGCTATATATAGTATACTGGTGGTCACTGTGTCAGCAACTGCAAAACTAAAATGCACCACAGGTATAGAATGTAGATGGATAGTATACTTAATGACGACACAGAGGTAGGTACAGCAGTGGCCTTCCGTACCGTACTGCTATATATAGTATACTGGTGGTCACTGTGTCAACAAACTGCAAAACTAAAATGCACCACAGGTACAGAATGTAGATGGATAGTATACATAATGACGACACAGAGGTAGGTACAGCAGTGGCCTTCCGTACCGTACTGCTATATATAGTATACTGGTGGTCACTGTGTCAGCAAACTGGCAAAACTAAAATGCACCACAGGTATAGAATGTAGATGGATAGTATACTTAATGACAACACAGAGGTAGGTACAGCAGTGGCCTTCCGTACCGTACTGCTATATATAGTATACTGGTGGGTCACTGTGTCAGCAAACTGCAAAACTAAAATGCACCCACAGGTTTAGAATGTAGATGGATAGTATACTTAATGACAACACAGAGGTAGGTACAGCAGTGGCCTTCCGTACCGTACTGCTATATATAGTATACTGGTGGTCACTGTGTCAGCAAACTGCAAAACTAAAATGCACACAGGTATAGAATGTAGATGGATAGTAATACTTAATGACAACACAGAGGTAGGTACAGCAGTGGCCTTCCGTACCGTACTGCTATATATAGTATACTGGTGGTCACTGTGTCAGCAAACTGCAAAACTAAAATGCACCACAGGTATAGAATGTAGATGGATAGTATACTTAATGACGACACAGAGGTAGGTACAGCAGTGGCCTTCCGTACCGTACTGCTATATATAGTATACTGGTGGTCACTGTGTCAGCAAACTGCAAAACTAAAATGCACCACAGGTATAGAATGTAGATGGATAGTATACTTAATGATGACACAGAGGTAGGTACAGCAGTGGCCTTCTATACCGTACTGCTATATATAGTATACTGGTGGTCACTGTGTCAGCAAAACTGCAATACTAAAATGCACCACAGGTATAGAATGTAGATGAATAGTATACTTAATGACGACACAGAGGTAGGTACAGCAGTGGCCTTCCGTACTGCTATATATAGTATACTGGTGGTCACTGTGTCAGCAACTGCAAAACTAAAATGCACCACAGGTATAGAATGTAGATGGATAGTATACTTAATGACAACACAGAGGTAGGTACAGAACGTGGCCTTCCGTACCGTACTGCTATATATAGTATACTGGTGGTAACTGTGTCAGCAAACTGCAAACTAAAATGCACCACAGGTATAGAATGTAGATGGATAATATACTTAATGACGACACAGAGGTAGGTACAGCAGTGGCCTTCCGTACCGTACTGCTATATATAGTATACTGGTGGTCACTGTGTCAGCAAACTGCAAAACTAAAATGTACCACAGGTATAGAATGTAGATGGATAGTATACTTAATGACGACACAGAGGTAGGTACAGCAGTGGCCTTCCGTACCGTACTGCTATATATAGTATACTGGTGGTCACTGTGTCAGCAAACTGCAAACTAAAATGCACCACAGTATAGAATGTAGATGGATAGTATACTTAATGACGACACAGAGGTAGGTACAGCAGTGGCCTTCCGTACCGTACTGCTATATATAGTATACTGGTGGTCACTGTGTCAGCAAACTGCAAACTAAAATGCACCACAGGTATAGAATGTAGATGGACAGTATACTTAATGACGACACAGAGGTAGGTACAGCAGTGGCCTTCCGTACGTACTGCTATATATAGTATACTGGTGGTCACTGTGTCAGCAAACTGCAAAACTAAAAATGCACCACAGGTATAGAATGTAGATGGATAGTATACTTAATGACGACACAGAGGTAGGTACAGCAGTGGCCTTCCGTACCGTACTGCTATATATAGTATACTGGTGGTCACTGTGTCAGCAAACTGCAAAACTAAAATGCACCACAGGTACAGAATGTAGATGGATAGTATACTTAATGACGACACAGAGGTAGGTACAGCAGTGGCCTTCCGTACCGTACTGCTATATATAGTATACTGGTGGTCACTGTGTCAGCAAACTGCAAAACTAAAATGCACCACAGGTATAGAATGTAGATGGATAGTATACTTAATGACGACACAGAGGTAGGTACAGCAGTGGCCTTCCGTACCGTACTGCTATATATAGTATACTGGTGGTCACTGTGTCAGCAAACTGCAAAACTAAAATGCACCACAGGTACAGAATGTAGATGGATAGTATACTTAATGACGACACAGAGGTAGGTACAGCAGTGGCCTTCCGTACCGTACTGCTATATATAGTATACTGGTGGTCACTGTGTCAGCAAACTGCAAAACTAAAATGCACCACAGGTATAGAATGTAGATGGATAGTATACTTAATGACAACACAGAGGTAGGTACAGCAGTGGCCTTCGGTACCGTACTGCTATATATAGTATACTAGTGGTCACTGTGTCAGCAAACTGCAAAACTAAAATGTACCACAGGTATAGAATGTAGATGGATAGTATACTTAATGATGACACAGAGGTAGGTACAGCAGTGGCCTTCTGTACCGTACTGCTATATATAGTATACTGGTGGTCATTGTCAGCAAACTGCAAAACTAAAATGCACCACAGGTATAGAATGTAGATGGATAGTATACTTAATGACGACACAGAGGTAGGTACAGCAGTGGCCTTCCGTACCGTACTGCTATATATAGTATACTGGTGGTCACTGTGTCAGCAAACTGCAAAACTAAAATGCACCACAGGTATAGAATGTAGATGGACAGTATACTTAATGACGACACAGAGGTAGGTACAGCAGTGGCCTTCCGTACCGTACTGCTATATATAGTATACTGGTGGTCACTGTGTCAGCAAACTGCAAAACTAAAATGCACCACAGGTATAGAATGTAGATGGATAGTATACTTAATGACGACACAGAGGTAGGTACAGCAGTGGCCTTCCGTACCGTACTGCTATATATAGTATACTGGTGGTCACTGTGTCAGCAAACTGCAAAACTAAAATGCACCACAGGTATAGAATGTAGATGGATAGTATACTTAATGACGACACAGAGGTAGGTACAGCAGTGGCCTTCCGTACCGTACTGCTATATATAGTATACTGGTGGTCACTCTGTCAGCAAACTGCAAAACTAAAATGCACCACAGGTATAGAATGTAGATGGATAGTATACTTAATGACGACACAGAGGTAGGTACAGCAGTGGCCTTCCGTACCGTACTGCTATATATAGTATACTGGTGGTCACTGTGTCAGCAAACTGCAAAACTAAAATGCACCACAGGTATAGAATGTAGATGGATAGTATACTTAATGATGACACAGAGGTAGGTACAGCAGTGGCCTTCTATACCGTACTGCTATATATAGTATACTGGTGGTCACTGTGTCAGCAAACTGCAATACTAAAATGCACCACAGGTATAGAATGTAGATGGATAGTATACTTAATGACGACACAGAGGTAGGTACAGCAGTGGCCTTCCGTACTGCTATATATAGTATACTGGTGGTCACTGTGTCAGCAAACTGCAAAACTAAAATGCACCACAGGTATAGAATGTAGATGGATAGTATACTTAATGACAACACAGAAGTAGGTACAGCAGTGGCCTTCCGTACCGTACTGCTATATATAGTATACTGATGGTCACTGTGTCAGTAAACTGCAAAACTAAAATGCACCACAGGTATAGAATGTAGATGGATAGTATACTTAATGACGACACAGAGGTAGGTACAGCAGCAGCCTTCCGTACCGTACTGCTATATATAGTATACTGGTGGTCACTGTGTCAGCAAACTGCAAAACTAAAATGCACCACAGGTATAGAATGTAGATGGATATTATACTAAATGACGACACAGAGGTAGGTACAGCAGTGGCCTTCCGAACCGTACTGCTATATATAGAATACTGGTGGTCACTGTGTCAGCAAACTGCAAAACTAAAATGTACCACAGGTATAGAATGTAGATGGATAGTATACTTAATGATGACACAGAGGTAGGTACAGCAGTGGCCTTCCGTACCGTACTGCTATATATAGTATACTGGTGGTCACTGTGTCAGCAAACTGCAAAACTAAAATGCACCACAGGTATAGAATGTAGATGGATAGTATACTTAATGACGACACAGAGGTAGGTACAGCAGTGGCCTTCCGTACCGTACTGCTATATATAGTATACTGGTGGTCACTGTGTCAGCAAACTGCAAAACTAAAATGCACCACAGGTATAGAATGTAGATGGACAGTATACTTAATGACGACACAGAGGTAGGTACAGCAGTGGCCTTCCATACCGAACTGCTATATATAGTATACTGGTGGTCACTGTGTCAGCAAAATGCAAAACTAAAATGCACCACAGGTATAGAATGTAGATGGATAGTATACTTAATGACGACACAGAGGTAGGTACAGCATTGGCCTTCCGTACTGCTATATATAGTATACTAGTGGTCACTGTGTCAGCAAACTGCAAAACTAAAATGCACCACAGGTATAGAATGTAGATGGATAGTATACTTAATGACGACACAGAGGTAGGTACAGCAGTGGCCTTCCGTACCGTACTGCTATATATAGTATACTGGTGGTCACTGTGTCAGCAAACTGCAAAACTAAAATGCACCACAGGTACAGAATGTAGATGGATAGTATACTTAATGACGACACAGAGGTAGGTACAGCAGTGGCCTTCCGTACCGTACTGCTATATATAGTATACTGGTGGTCACTGTGTCAGCAAACTGCAAAACTAAAATGCACCACAGGTATAGAATGTAGATGGATAGTATACTTAATGACAACACAGAGGTAGGTACAGCAGTGGCCTTCCGTACCGTACTGCTATATATAGTATACTGGTGGTCACTGTGTCAGCAAACTGCAAAACTAAAATGCACCACAGGTATAGAATGTAGATGGATAGTATACTTAATGACAACACAGAGGTAGGTACAGCAGTGGCCTTCCGTACCGTACTGCTATATATAGTATACTGGTGGTCACTGTGTCAGCAAACTGCAAAACTAAAATGCACCACAGGTATAGAATGTAGATGGATAGTATACTTAATGACGACACAGAGGTAGGTACAGCAGTGGCCTTCCGTACCGTACTGCTATATATAGTATACTGGTGGTCACTGTGTCAGCAAACTGCAAAACTAAAATGCACCACAGGTATAGAATGTAGATGGATAGTATACTTAATGATGACACAGAGGTAGGTACAGCAGTGGCCTTCTATACCGTACTGCTATATATAGTATACTGGTGGTCACTGTGTCAGCAAACTGCAATACTAAAATGCACCACAGGTATAGAATGTAGATGAATAGTATACTTAATGACGACACAGAGGTAGGTACAGCAGTGGCCTTCCGTACTGCTATATATAGTATACTGGTGGTCACTGTGTCAGCAAACTGCAAAACTAAAATGCACCACAGGTATAGAATGTAGATGGATAGTATACTTAATGACAACACAGAGGTAGGTACAGCAGTGGCCTTCCGTACCGTACTGCTATATATAGTATACTGGTGGTAACTGTGTCAGCAAACTGCAAAACTAAAATGCACCACAGGTATAGAATGTAGATGGATATTATACTTAATGACGACACAGAGGTAGGTACAGCAGTGGCCTTCCGTACCGTACTGCTATATATAGTATACTGGTGGTCACTGTGTCAGCAAACTGCAAAACTAAAATGTACCACAGGTGTAGAATGTAGATGGATAGTATACTTAATGACGACACAGAGGTAGGTACAGCAGTGGCCTTCCGTACCGTACTGCTATATATAGTATACTGGTGGTCACTGTGTCAGCAAACTGCAAAACTAAAATGCACCACAGGTATAGAATGTAGATGGATAGTATACTTAATGACGACACAGAGGTAGGTACAGCAGTGGCCTTCCGTACCGTACTGCTATATATAGTATACTGGTGGTCACTGTGTCAGCAAACTGCAAAACAAATGCACCACAGGTATAGAATGTAGATGGACAGTATACTTAATTACGACACAGAGGTAGGTACAGCAGTGGCCTTCCGTACCGTACTGCTATATATAGTATACTGGTGGTCACTGTGTCAGCAAACTGCAAAACTAAAATGCACCACAGGTATAGAATGTAGATGGATAGTATACTTAATGACGACACAGAGGTAGGTACAGCAGTGGCCTTCCGTACCGTACTGCTATATATAGTATACTGGTGGTCACTGTGTCAGCAAACTGCAAAACTAAAATGCACCACAGGTACAGAATGTAGATGGATAGTATACTTAATGACGACACAGAGGTAGGTACAGCAGTGGCCTTCCGTACCGTACTGCTATATATAGTATACTGGTGGTCACTGTGTCAGCAAACTGCAAAACTAAAATGCACCACAGGTATAGAATGTAGATGGATAGTATACTTAATGACGACACAGAGGTAGGTACAGCAGTGGCCTTCCGTACCGTACTGCTATATATAGTATACTGGTGGTCACTGTGTCAGCAAACTGCAAAACTAAAATGCACCACAGGTACAGAATGTAGATGGATAGTATACTTAATGACGACACAGAGGTAGGTACAGCAGTGGCCTTCCGTACCGTACTGCTATATATAGTATACTGGTGGTCACTGTGTCAGCAAACTGCAAAACTAAAATGCACCACAGGTATAGAATGTAGATGGATAGTATACTTAATGACAACACAGAGGTAGGTACAGCAGTGGCCTTCGGTACCGTACTGCTATATATAGTATACTGGTGGTCACTGTGTCAGCAAACTGCAAAACTAAAATGCACCACAGGTATAGAATGTAGATGGATAGTATACTTAATGATGACACAGAGGTAGGTACAGCAGTGGCCTTCCGTACCGTACTGCTATATATAGTATACTGGTGGTCACTGTGTCAGCAAACTGCAAAACTAAAATGCACCACAGGTATAGAATGTAGATGGATAGTATACTTAATGACGACACAGAGGTAGGTACAGCAGTGGCCTTCCGTACCGTACTGCTATATATAGTATACTGGTGGTCACTGTGTCAGCAAACTGCAAAACTAAAATGCACCACAGGTATAGAATGTAGATGGATAGTATACTTAATGATGACACAGAGGTAGGTACAGCAGTGGCCTTCCGTACTGCTATATATAGTATACTGGTGGTCACTGTGTCAGCAAACTGCAAAACTAAAATGCACCACAGGTATAGAATGTAGATGGATAGTATACTTAATGACAACACAGAGGTAGGTACAGCAGTGGCCTTCCGTACCGTACTGCTATATATAGTATACTGGTGGTCACTGTGTCAGTAAACTGCAAAACTAAAATGCACCACAGGTATAGAATGTAGATGGATAGTATACTTAATGACGACACAGAGGTAGGTACAGCAGTAGCCTTCCGTACCGTACTGCTATATATAGTATACTGGTGGTCACTGTGTCAGCAAACTGCAAAACTAAAATGCACCACAGGTATAGAATGTAGATGGATATTATTCTTAATGACGACACAGAGGTAGGTACAGCAGTGGCCTTCCGTACCGTACTGCTATATATAGTATACTGGTGGTCACTGTGTCAGCAAACTGCAAAACTAAAATGTACCACAGGTATAGAATGTAGATGGATAGTATACTTAATGATGACACAGAGGTAGGTACAGCAGTGGCCTTCCGTACCGTACTGCTATATATAGTATACTTGTGGTCACTGTGTCAGCAAACTGCAAAACTAAAATGCACCACAGGTATAGAATGTAGATGGATAGTATACTTAATGACGACACAGAGGTAGGTACAGCAGTGGCCTTCCGTACCGTACTGCTATATATAGTATACTGGTGGTCACTGTGTCAGCAAACTGCAAAACTAAAATGCACCACAGGTATAGAATGTAGATGGATAGTATACTTAATGACGACACAGAGGTAGGTACAGCAGTGGCCTTCCGTACCGTACTGCTATATATAGTATACTGGTGGTCACTCTGTCAGCAAACTGCAAAACTAAAATGCACCACAGGTATAGAATGTAGATGGATAGTATACTTAATGATGACACAGAGGTAGGTACAGCAGTGGCCTTCCGTACCGTACTGCTATATATAGTATACTGGTGGTCACTGTGTCAGCAAACTGCAAAACTAAAATGCACCACAGGTATAGAATGTAGATGGATAGTATACTTAATGATGACACAGAGGTAGGTACAGCAGTGGCCTTCTATACCGTACTGCTATATATAGTATACTGGTGGTCACTGTGTCAGCAAACTGCAATACTAAAATGCACCACAGGTATAGAATGTAGATGGATAGTATACTTAATGACGACACAGAGGTAGGTACAGCAGTGGCCTTCCGTACTGCTATATATAGTATACTGGTGGTCACTGTGTCAGCAAACTGCAAAACTAAAATGCACCACAGGTATAGAATGTAGATGGATAGTATACTTAATGACAACACAGAAGTAGGTACAGCAGTGGCCTTCCGTACCGTACTGCTATATATAGTATACTGATGGTCACTGTGTCAGTAAACTGCAAAACTAAAATGCACCACAGGTATAGAATGTAGATGGATAGTATACTTAATGACGACACAGAGGTAGGTACAGCAGCAGCCTTCCGTACCGTACTGCTATATATAGTATACTGGTGGTCACTGTGTCAGCAAACTGCAAAACTAAAATGCACCACAGGTATAGAATGTAGATGGATATTATACTTAATGACGACACAGAGGTAGGTACAGCAGTGGCCTTCCGAACCGTACTGCTATATATAGAATACTGGTGGTCACTGTGTCAGCAAACTGCAAAACTAAAATGTACCACAGGTATAGAATGTAGATGGATAGTATACTTAATGATGACACAGAGGTAGGTACAGCAGTGGCCTTCCGTACCGTACTGCTATATATAGTATACTGGTGGTCACTGTGTCAGCAAACTGCAAAACTAAAATGCACCACAGGTATAGAATGTAGATGGATAGTATACTTAATGACGACACAGAGGTAGGTACAGCAGTGGCCTTCCGTACCGTACTGCTATATATAGTATACTGGTGGTCACTGTGTCAGCAAACTGCAAAACTAAAATGCACCACAGGTATAGAATGTAGATGGACAGTATACTTAATGACGACACAGAGGTAGGTACAGCAGTGGCCTTCCATACCGAACTGCTATATATAGTATACTGGTGGTCACTGTGTCAGCAAAATGCAAAACTAAAATGCACCACAGGTATAGAATGTAGATGGATAGTATACTTAATGACGACACAGAGGTAGGTACAGCATTGGCCTTCCGTACTGCTATATATAGTATACTAGTGGTCACTGTGTCAGCAAACTGCAAAACTAAAATGCACCACAGGTATAGAATGTAGATGGATAGTATACTTAATGACGACACAGAGGTAGGTACAGCAGTGGCCTTCCGTACCGTACTGCTATATATAGTATACTGGTGGTCACTGTGTCAGCAAACTGCAAAACTAAAATGCACCACAGGTACAGAATGTAGATGGATAGTATACTTAATGACGACACAGAGGTAGGTACAGCAGTGGTCTTCCGTACCGTACTGCTATATATAGTATACTGGTGGTCACTGTCAGCAAACTGCAAAACTAAAATGCACCACAGGTATAGAATGTAGATGGATAGTATACTTAATGACAACACAGAGGTAGGTACAGCAGTGGCCTTCCGTACCGTACTGCTATATATAGTATACTGGTGGTCACTGTGTCAGCAAACTGCAAAACTAAAATGCACCACAGGTATAGAATGTAGATGGATAGTATACTTAATGACAACACAGAGGTAGGTACAGCAGTGGCCTTCCGTACCGTACTGCTATATATAGTATACTGGTGGTCACTGTGTCAGCAAACTGCAAAACTAAAATGCACCACAGGTATAGAATGTAGATGGATAGTATACTTAATGACGACACAGAGGTAGGTACAGCAGTGGCCTTCCGTACCGTACTGCTATATATAGTATACTGGTGGTCACTGTGTCAGCAAACTGCAAAACTAAAATGCACCACAGGTATAGAATGTAGATGGATAGTATACTTAATGATGACACAGAGGTAGGTACAGCAGTGGCCTTCTATACCGTACTGCTATATATAGTATACTGGTGGTCACTGTGTCAGCAAACTGCAATACTAAAATGCACCACAGGTATAGAATGTAGATGAATAGTATACTTAATGACGACACAGAGGTAGGTACAGCAGTGGCCTTCCGTACTGCTATATATAGTATACTGGTGGTCACTGTGTCAGCAAACTGCAAAACTAAAATGCACCACAGGTATAGAATGTAGATGGATAGTATACTTAATGACAACACAGAGGTAGGTACAGCAGTAGCCTTCCGTACCGTACTGCTATATATAGTATACTGGTGGTAACTGTGTCAGCAAACTGCAAAACTAAAATGCACCACAGGTATAGAATGTAGATGGATATTATACTTAATGACGACACAGAGGTAGGTACAGCAGTGGCCTTCCGTACCGTACTGCTATATATAGTATACTGGTGGTCACTGTGTCAGCAAACTGCAAAACTAAAATGTACCACAGGTGTAGAATGTAGATGGATAGTATACTTAATGACGACACAGAGGTAGGTACAGCAGTGGCCTTCCGTACCGTACTGCTATATATAGTATACTGGTGGTCACTGTGTCAGCAAACTGCAAAACTAAAATGCACCACAGGTATAGAATGTAGATGGATAGTATACTTAATGACAACACAGAGGTAGGTACAGCAGTGGCCTTCCGTACCGTACTGCTATATATAGTATACTGGTGGTCACTGTGTCAGCAAACTGCAAAACAAATGCACCACAGGTATAGAATGTAGATGGACAGTATACTTAATTACGACACAGAGGTAGGTACAGCAGTGGCCTTCCGTACCGTACTGCTATATATAGTATACTGGTGGTCACTGTGTCAGCAAACTGCAAAACTAAAATGCACCACAGGTATAGAATGTAGATGGATAGTATACTTAATGACGACACAGAGGTAGGTACAGCAGTGGCCTTCCGTACCGTACTGCTATATATAGTATACTGGTGGTCACTGTGTCAGCAAACTGCAAAACTAAAATGCACCACAGGTATAGAATGTAGATGGATAGTATACTTAATGACGACACAGAGGTAGGTACAGCAGTGGCCTTCCATACCGTACTGCTATATATAGTATACTGGTGGTCACTGTGTCAGCAAACTGCAAAACTAAAATGCACCACAGGTATAGAATGTAGATGGATAGTATACTTAATGACGACACAGAGGTAGGTACAGCAGTGGCCTTCCGTACCGTACTGCTATATATAGTATACTGGTGGTCACTGTGTAAGCAAACAGCAAAACTAAAATGCACCACAGGTACAGAATATGGATGGATAGTATACTTAATGATGACACAGAGGTAGGTGCAGCAGTGGCCTTCTGTACCGTACTGCTATATATAGTATACTGGTGGTCACTGTGTCAGCAAACTGCAAAACTAAAATGTACCACAGGTATAGAATGTAGATGGATAGTATACTTAATGACGACACAGAGGTAGGTACAGCAGTGGCCTTCCGTACCGTACTGCTATATATAGTATACTGGTGGTCACTGTGTCAGTAAACTGCAAAACTAAAATGCACCACAGGTATAGAATGTAGATGGATAGTATACTTAATGACGACACAGAGGTAGGTACAGCAGTGGCCTTCCGTACCGTACTGCTATATATAGTATACTGGTGGTCACTGTGTCAGCAAACTGCAAAACTAAAATGCACCACAGGTATAGAATGTAGATGGATATTATACTTAATGACGACACAGAGGTAGGTACAGCAGTGGCCTTCCGTACCGTACTGCTATATATAGTATACTGGTGGTCACTGTGTCAGCAACCTGCAAAACTAAAATGTACCAAAGGTATAGAATGTAGATGGATAGTATACTTAATGACGACACAGAGGTAGGTACAGCAGTGGCCTTCCGTACCGTACTGCTATTTATAGTATACTGGTGGTCACTGTGTCAGCAAACTGCAAAACTAAAATGCACCACAGGTATAGAATGTAGATGGATAGTATACTTAATGACGACACAGAGGTAGGTACAGCAGTGGCCTTCCGTACTGCTATATATAGTATACTGGTGGTCACTGTGTCAGCAAACTGCAAAACTAAAATGCACCACAGGTATAGAATGTAGATGGATAGTATACTTAATGACAACACAGAGGTAGGTACAGCAGTGGCCTTCCGTACCGTACTGCTATATATAGTATACTGGTGGTCACTGTGTCAGTAAACTGCAAAACTAAAATGCACCACAGGTATAGAATGTAGATGGATAGTATACTTAATGACGACACAGAGGTAGGTACAGCAGTGGCCTTCCGTACCGTACTGCTATATATAGTATACTGGTGGTCACTGTGTCAGCAAACTGCAAAACTAAAATGCACCACAGGTATAGAATGTAGATGGATATTATACTTAATGACGACACAGAGGTAGGTACAGCAGTGGCCTTCCGTACCGTACTGCTATATATAGTATACTGGTGGTCACTGTGTCAGCAAACTGCAAAACTAAAATGTACCACAGGTATAGAATGTAGATGGATAGTATACTTAATGACGACACAGAGGTAGGTACAGCAGTGGCCTTCTGTACCGTACTGCTATATATAGTATACTGGTGGTCACTGTGTCAGCAAACTGCAAAACTAAAATGCACCACAGGTATAGAATGTAGATGGATAGTATACTTAATGACGACACAGAGGTAGGTACAGCAGTGGCCTTCCGTACCGTACTGCTATATATAGTATACTGGTGGTCACTGTGTCAGCAAACTGCAAAACTAAAATGCACCACAGGTATAGAATGTAGATGGACAGTATACTTAATGACGACACAGAGGTAGGTACAGGAGTGGCCTTCCGTACCGTACTGCTATATATAGTATACTGGTGGTCACTGTGTCAGCAAACTGCAAAACTAAAATGCACCACAGGTATAGAATGTAGATGGATAGTATACTTAATGATGACACAGAGGTAGGTACAGCAGTGGCCTTCCGTACCGTACTGCTATATATAGTATACTGGTGGTCACTGTGTCAGCAAACTGCAAAACTAAAATGCACCACAGGTATAGAATGTAGATGGACAGTATACTTAATGACGACACAGAGGTAGGTACAGCAGTGGCCTTCCGTACCGTACTGCTATATATAGTATACTGGTGGTCACTGTGTCAGCAAACTGCAAAACTAAAATGCACCACAGGTATAGAATGTAGATGGATAGTATACTTAATGACGACACAGAGGTAGGTACAGCAGTGGCCTTCCGTACCGTACTGCTATATATAGTATACTGGTGGTCACTGTGTCAGCAAACTGCAAAACTAAAATGCACCACAGGTACAGAATGTAGATGGATAGTATACTTAATGACGACACAGAGGTAGGTACAGCAGTGGCCTTCCGTACCGTACTGCTATATATAGTATACTGGTTGTCACTGTGTCAGCAAACTGCAAAACTAAAATGCACCACAGGTATAGAATGTAGATGGATAGTATACTTAATGACGACACAGAGGTAGGTACAGCAGTGGCCTTCCGTACTGCTATATATAGTATACTGGTGGTCACTGTGTCAGCAAACTGCAAAACTAAAATGCACCACAGGTATAGAATGTAGATGGATAGTATACTTAATGATGACACAGAGGTAGGTACAGCAGTGGCCTTCTATACCGTACTGCTATATATAGTATACTGGTGGTCACTGTGTCAGCAAACTGCAATACTAAAATGCACCACAGGTATAGAATGTAGATGGATAGTATACTTAATGACGACACAGAGGTAGGTACAGCAGTGGCCTTCCGTACTGCTATATATAGTATACTGGTGGTCACTGTGTCAGCAAACTGCAAAACTAAAATGCACCACAGGTATAGAATGTAGATGGATAGTATACTTAATGACAACACAGAGGTAGGTACAGCAGTGGCCTTCCGTACCGTACTGCTATATATAGTATACTGGTGGTCACTGTGTCAGTAAACTGAAAAACTAAAATGCACCACAGGTATAGAATGTAGATGGATAGTATACTTAATGACGACACAGAGGTAGGTACAGCAGTAGCCTTCCGTACCGTACTGCTATATATAGTATACTGGTGGTCACTGTGTCAGCAAACTGCAAAACTAAAATGCACCACAGGTATAGAATGTAGATGGATATTATACTTAATGACGACACAGAGGTAGGTACAGCAGTGGCCTTCCGAACTGTACTGCTATATATAGTATACTGGTGGTCACTGTGTCAGCAAACTGCAAAACTAAAATGTACCACAGGTATAGAATGTAGATGGATAGTATACTTAATGACGACACAGAGGTAGGTACAGCATTGGCCTTCCGTACTGCTATATATAGTATACTGGTGGTCACTGTGTCAGCAAACTGCAAAACTAAAATGCACCACAGGTATAGAATGTAGATGGATAGTATACTTAATGACGACACAGAGGTAGGTACAGCATTGGCCTTCCGTACTGCTATATATAGTATACTGGTGGTCACTGTGTCAGCAAACTGCAAAACTAAAATGCACCACAGGTATAGAATGTAGATGGATAGTATACTTAATGACGACACAGAGGTAGGTACAGCAGTGGCCTTCCGTACCGTACTGCTATATATAGTATACTGGTGGTCACTGTGTCAGCAAACTGCAAAACTAAAATGCACCACAGGTATAGAATGTAGATGGATAGTATACTTAATGACGACACAGAGGTAGGTACAGCAGTGGCCTTCCGTACCGTACTGCTATATATAGTATACTGGTGGTCACTGTGTCAGCAAACTGCAAAACTAAAATGCACCACAGGTATAGAATGTAGATGGATAGTATACTTAATGACAACACAGAGGTAGGTACAGCAGTGGCCTTCCGTACCGTACTGCTATATATAGTATACTGGTGGTCACTGTGTCAGCAAACTGCAAAACTAAAATGCACCACAGGTATAGAATGTAGATGGATAGTATACTTAATGACAACACAGAGGTAGGTACAGCAGTGGCCTTCCGTACCGTACTGCTATATATAGTATACTGGTGGTCACTGTGTCAGCAAACTGCAAAACTAAAATGCACCACAGGTATAGAATGTAGATGGATAGTATACTTAATGACAACACAGAGGTAGGTACAGCAGTGGCCTTCCGTACCGTACTGCTATATATAGTATACTGGTGGTCACTGTGTCAGCAAACTGCAAAACTAAAATGCACCACAGGTATAGAATGTAGATGGATAGTATACTTAATGACGACACAGAGGTAGGTACAGCAGTGGCCTTCCGTACCGTACTGCTATATATAGTATACTGGTGGTCACTGTGTCAGCAAACAGCAAAACTAAAATGCACCACAGGTATAGAATGTAGATGGATAGTATACTTAATGATGACACAGAGGTAGGTACAGCAGTGGCCTTCTATACCGTACTGCTATATATAGTATACTGGTGGTCACTGTGTCAGCAAACTGCAATACTAAAATGCACCACAGGTATAGAATGTAGATGAATAGTATACTTAATGACGACACAGAGGTAGGTACAGCAGTGGCCTTCCGTACTGCTATATATAGTATACTGGTGGTCACTGTGTCAGCAAACTGCAAAACTAAAATGCACCACAGGTATAGAATGTAGATGGATAGTATACTTAATGACAACACAGAGGTAGGTACAGCAGTGGCCTTCCGTACCGTACTGCTATATATAGTATACTGGTGGTCACTGTGTCAGCAAACTGCAAAACTAAAATGCACCATAGGTATAGAATGTAGATGGATATTATACTTAATGACGACACAGAGGTAGGTACAGCAGTGGCCTTCCGTACCGTACTGCTATATATAGTATACTGGTGGTCACTGTGTCAGCAAACTGCAAAACTAAAATGTACCACAGGTATAGAATGTAGATGGATAGTATACTTAATGACGACACAGAGGTAGGTACAGCAGTGGCCGTCCGTACCGTACTGCTATATATAGTATACTGGTGGTCACTGTGTCAGCAAACTGCAAAACTAAAATGCACCACAGGTATAGAATGTAGATGGATAGTATACTTAATGACGACACAGAGGTAGGTACAGCAGTGGCCTTCCGTACCGTACTGCTATATATAGTATACTGGTGGTCACTGTGTCAGCAAACTGCAAAACTAAAATGCACCACAGGTATAGAATGTAGATGGACAGTATACTTAATGACGACACAGAGGTAGGTACAGCAGTGGCCTTCCGTACCGTACTGCTATATATAGTATACTGGTGGTCACTGTGTCAGCAAACTGCAAAACTAAAATGCACCACAGGTATAGAATGTAGATGGATAGTATACTTAATGACGACACAGAGGTAGGTACAGCAGTGGCCTTCCGTACCGTACTGCTATATATAGTATACTGGTGGTCACTGTGTCAGCAAACTGCAAAACTAAAATGCACCACAGGTACAGAATGTAGATGGATAGTATACTTAATGACGACACAGAGGTAGGTACAGCAGTGGCCTTCCGTACCGTACTGCTATATATAGTATACTGGTGGTCACTGTGTCAGCAAACTGCAAAACTAAAATGCACCACAGGTATAGAATGTAGATGGATAGTATACTTAATGACGACACAGAGGTAGGTACAGCAGTGGCCTTCCGTACCGTACTGCTATATATAGTATACTGGTGGTCACTGTGTCAGCAAACTGCAAAACTAAAATGCACCACAGGTATAGAATGTAGATGGATAGTATACTTAATGACGACACAGAGGTAGGTACAGCAGTGGCCTTCCGTACTGCTATATATAGTATACTGGTGGTCACTGTGTCAGTAAACTGCAAAACTAAAATGCACCACAGGTATAGAATGTAGATGGATAGTATACTTAATGACGACACAGAGGTAGGTACAGCAGTGGCCTTCCGTACCGTACTGCTATATATAGTATACTGGTGGTCACTGTGTCAGCAAACTGCAAAACTAAAATGCACCACAGGTATAGAATGTAGATGGATATTATACTTAATGACGACACAGAGGTAGGTACAGCAGTGGCCTTCCGTACCGTACTGCTATATATAGTATACTGGTGGTCACTGTGTCAGCAAACTGCAAAACTAAAATGTACCACAGGTATAGAATGTAGATGGATAGTATACTTAATGACGACACAGAGGTAGGTACAGCAGTGGCCTTCTGTACCGTACTGCTATATATAGTATACTGGTGGTCACTGTGTCAGCAAACTGCAAAACTAAAATGCACCACAGGTATAGAATGTAGATGGATAGTATACTTAATGACGACACAGAGGTAGGTACAGCAGTGGCCTTCCGTACCGTACTGCTATATATAGTATACTGGTGGTCACTGTGTCAGCAAACTGCAAAACTAAAATGCACCACAGGTATAGAATGTAGATGGACAGTATACTTAATGACGACACAGAGGTAGGTACAGCAGTGGCCTTCCGTACCGTACTGCTATATATAGTATACTGGTGGTCACTGTGTCAGCAAACTGCAAAACTAAAATGCACCACAGGTATAGAATGTAGATGGATAGTATACTTAATGACGACACAGAGGTAGGTACAGCAGTGGCCTTCCGTACCGTACTGCTATATATAGTATACTGGTGGTCACTGTGTCAGCAAACTGCAAAACTAAAATGCACCACAGGTATAGAATGTAGATGGACAGTATACTTAATGACGACACAGAGGTAGGTACAGCAGTGGCCTTCCGTACCGTACTGCTATATATAGTATACTGGTGGTCACTGTGTCAGCAAACTGCAAAACTAAAATGCACCACAGGTATAGAATGTAGATGGATAGTATACTTAATGACGACACAGAGGTAGGTACAGCAGTGGCCTTCCGTACCGTACTGCTATATATAGTATACTGGTGGTCACTGTGTCAGCAAACTGCAAAACTAAAATGCACCACAGGTACAGAATGTAGATGGATAGTATACTTAATGACGACACAGAGGTAGGTACAGCAGTGGCCTTCCGTACCGTACTGCTATATATAGTATACTGGTGGTCACTGTGTCAGCAAACTGCAAAACTAAAATGCACCACAGGTATAGAATGTAGATGGATAGTATACTTAATGACGACACAGAGGTAGGTACAGCAGTGGCCTTCCGTACCGTACTGCTATATATAGTATACTGGTGGTCACTCTGTCAGCAAACTGCAAAACTAAAATGCACCACAGGTATAGAATGTAGATGGATAGTATACTTAATGACGACACAGAGGTAGGTACAGCAGTGGCCTTCCGTACCGTACTGCTATATATAGTATACTGGTGGTCACTGTGTCAGCAAACTGCAAAACTAAAATGCACCACAGGTATAGAATGTAGATGGATAGTATACTTAATGATGACACAGAGGTAGGTACAGCAGTGGACTTCTATACCGTACTGCTATATATAGTATACTGGTGGTCACTGTGTCAGCAAACTGCAATACTAAAATGCACCACAGGTATAGAATGTAGATGGATAGTATACTTAATGACGACACAGAGGTAGGTACAGCAGTGGCCTTCCGTACTGCTATATATAGTATACTGGTGGTCACTGTGTCAGCAAACTGCAAAACTAAAATGCACCACAGGTATAGAATGTAGATGGATAGTATACTTAATGACAACACAGAAGTAGGTACAGCAGTGGCCTTCCGTACCGTACTGCTATATATAATATACTGATGGTCACTGTGTCAGTAAACTGCAAAACTAAAATGCACCACAGGTATAGAATGTAGATGGATAGTATACTTAATGACGACACAGAGGTAGGTACAGCAGCAGCCTTCCGTACCGTACTGCTATATATAGTATACTGGTGGTCACTGTGTCAGCAAACTGCAAAACTAAAATGCACCACAGGTATAGAATGTAGATGGATATTATACTTAATGACGACACAGAGGTAGGAACAGCAGTGGCCTTCCGAACCGTACTGTTATATATAGTATACTGGTGGTCACTGTGTCAGCAAACTGCAAAACTAAAATGTACCACAGGTATAGAATGTAGATGGATAGTATACTTAATGATGACACAGAGGTAGGTACAGCAGTGGCCTTCCGTACCGTACTGCTATATATAGTATACTGGTGGTCACTGTGTCAGCAAACTGCAAAACTAAAATGCACCACAGGTATAGAAAGTAGATGGACAGTATACTTAATGACGACACAGAGGTAGGTACAGCAGTGGCCTTCCATACCGAACTGCTATATATAGTATACTGGTGGTCACTGTGTCAGCAAACTGCAAAACTAAAATGCACCACAGGTATAGAATGTAGATGGATAGTATACTTAATGACGACACAGAGGTAGGTACAGCATTGGCCTTCCGTACTGCTATATATAGTATACTGGTGGTCACTGTGTCAGCAAACTGCAAAACTAAAATGCACCACAGGTATAGAATGTAGATGGATAGTATACTTAATGACGACACAGAGGTAGGTACAGCAGTGGCCTTCCGTACCGTACTGCTATATATAGTATACTGGTGGTCACTGTGTCAACAAACTGCAAAACTAAAATGCACCACAGGTACAGAATGTAGATGGATAGTATACTTAATGACGACACAGAGGTAGGTACAGCAGTGGCCTTCCGTACCGTACTGCTATATATAGTATACTGGTGGTCACTGTGTCAGCAAACTGCAAAACTAAAATGCACCACAGGTATAGAATGTAGATGGATAGTATACTTAATGACAACACAGAGGTAGGTACAGCAGTGGCCTTCCGTACCGTACTGCTATATATAGTATACTGGTGGTCACTGTGTCAGCAAACTGCAAAACTAAAATGCACCACAGGTATAGAATGTAGATGGATAGTATACTTAATGACAACACAGAGGTAGGTACAGCAGTGGCCTTCCGTACCGTACTGCTATATATAGTATACTGGTGGTCACTGTGTCAGCAAACTGCAAAACTAAAATGCACCACAGGTATAGAATGTAGATGGATAGTATACTTAATGACAACACCGAGGTAGGTACAGCAGTGGCCTTCCGTACCGTACTGCTATATATAGTATACTGGTGGTCACTGTGTCAGCAAACTGCAAAACTAAAATGCACCACAGGTATAGAATGTAGATGGATAGTATACTTAATGACGACACAGAGGTAGGTACAGCAGTGGCCTTCCGTACCGTACTGCTATATATAGTATACTGGTGGTCACTGTGTCAGCAAACTGCAAAACTAAAATGCACCACAGGTATAGAATGTAGATGGATAGTATACTTAATGATGACACAGAGGTAGGTACAGCAGTGGCCTTCTATACCGTACTGCTATATATAGTATACTGGTGGTCACTGTGTCAGCAAACTGCAATACTAAAATGCACCACAGGTATAGAATGTAGATGAATAGTATACTTAATGACGACACAGAGGTAGGTACAGCAGTGGCCTTCCGTACTGCTATATATAGTATACTGGTGGTCACTGTGTCAGCAAACTGCAAAACTAAAATGCACCACAGGTATAGAATGTAGATGGATAGTATACTTAATGACAACACAGAGGTAGGTACAGCAGTGGCCTTCCGTACCGTACTGCTATATATAGTATACTGGTGGTAACTGTGTCAGCAAACTGCAAAACTAAAATGCACCACAGGTATAGAATGTAGATGGATATTATACTTAATGACGACACAGAGGTAGGTACAGCAGTGGCCTTCCGTACCGTACTGCTATATATAGTATACTGGTGGTCACTGTGTCAGCAAACTGCAAAACTAAAATGTACCACAGGTATAGAATGTAGATGGATAGTATACTTAATGACGACACAGAGGTAGGTACAGCAGTGGCCTTCCGTACCGTACTGCTATATATAGTATACTGGTGGTCACTGTGTCAGCAAACTGCAAAACTAAAATGCACCACAGGTATAGAATGTAGATGGATAGTATACTTAATGACGACACAGAGGTAGGTACAGCAGTGGCCTTCCGTACCGTACTGCTATATATAGTATACTGGTGGTCACTGTGTCAGCAAACTGCAAAACTAAAATGCACCACAGGTATAGAATGTAGATGGACAGTATACTTAATGACGACACAGAGGTAGGTACAGCAGTGGCCTTCCGTACCGTACTGCTATATATAGTATACTGGTGGTCACTGTGTCAGCAAACTGCAAAACTAAAATGCACCACAGGTATAGAATGTAGATGGATAGTATACTTAATGACGACACAGAGGTAGGTACAGCAGTGGCCTTCCGTACCGTACTGCTATATATAGTATACTGGTGGTCACTGTGTCAGCAAACTGCAAAACTAAAATGCACCACAGGTACAGAATGTAGATGGATAGTATACTTAATGACGACACAGAGGTAGGTACAGCAGTGGCCTTCCGTACCGTACTGCTATATATAGTATACTGGTGGTCACTGTGTCAGCAAACTGCAAAACTAAAATGCACCACAGGTATAGAATGTAGATGGATAGTATACTTAATGACGACACAGAGGTAGGTACAGCAGTGGCCTTCCGTACCGTACTGCTATATATAGTATACTGGTGGTCACTGTGTCAGCAAACTGCAAAACTAAAATGCACCACAGGTACAGAATGTAGATGGATAGTATACTTAATGACGACACAGAGGTAGGTACAGCAGTGGCCTTCCGTACCGTACTGCTATATATAGTATACTGGTGGTCACTGTGTCAGCAAACTGCAAAACTAAAATGCACCACAGGTATAGAATGTAGATGGATAGTATACTTAATGACAACACAGAGGTAGGTACAGCAGTGGCCTTCGGTACCGTACTGCTATATATAGTATACTAGTGGTCACTGTGTCAGCAAACTGCAAAACTAAAATGTACCACAGGTATAGAATGTAGATGGATAGTATACTTAATGATGACACAGAGGTAGGTACAGCAGTGGCCTTCTGTACCGTACTGCTATATATAGTATACTGGTGGTCATTGTCAGCAAACTGCAAAACTAAAATGCACCACAGGTATAGAATGTAGATGGATAGTATACTTAATGACGACACAGAGGTAGGTACAGCAGTGGCCTTCCGTACCGTACTGCTATATATAGTATACTGGTGGTCACTGTGTCAGCAAACTGCAAAACTAAAATGCACCACAGGTATAGAATGTAGATGGACAGTATACTTAATGACGACACAGAGGTAGGTACAGCAGTGGCCTTCCGTACCGTACTGCTATATATAGTATACTGGTGGTCACTGTGTCAGCAAACTGCAAAACTAAAATGCACCACAGGTATAGAATGTAGATGGATAGTATACTTAATGACGACACAGAGGTAGGTACAGCAGTGGCCTTCCGTACCGTACTGCTATATATAGTATACTGGTGGTCACTGTGTCAGCAAACTGCAAAACTAAAATGCACCACAGGTATAGAATGTAGATGGATAGTATACTTAATGACGACACAGAGGTAGGTACAGCAGTGGCCTTCCGTACCGTACTGCTATATATAGTATACTGGTGGTCACTCTGTCAGCAAACTGCAAAACTAAAATGCACCACAGGTATAGAATGTAGATGGATAGTATACTTAATGACGACACAGAGGTAGGTACAGCAGTGGCTTTCCGTACCGTACTGCTATATATAGTATACTGGTGGTCACTGTGTCAGCAAACTGCAAAACTAAAATGCACCACAGGTATAGAATGTAGATGGATAGTATACTTAATGATGACACAGAGGTAGGTACAGCAGTGGCCTTCTATACCGTACTGCTATATATAGTATACTGGTGGTCACTGTGTCAGCAAACTGCAATACTAAAATGCACCACAGGTATAGAATGTAGATGGATAGTATACTTAATGACGACACAGAGGTAGGTACAGCAGTGGCCTTCCGTACTGCTATATATAGTATACTGGTGGTCACTGTGTCAGCAAACTGCAAAACTAAAATGCACCACAGGTATAGAATGTAGATGGATAGTATACTTAATGACAACACAGAAGTAGGTACAGCAGTGGCCTTCCGTACCGTACTGCTATATATAGTATACTGATGGTCACTGTGTCAGTAAACTGCAAAACTAAAATGCACCACAGGTATAGAATGTAGATGGATAGTATACTTAATGACGACACAGAGGTAGGTACAGCAGCAGCCTTCCGTACCGTACTGCTATATATAGTATACTGGTGGTCACTGTGTCAGCAAACTGCAAAACTAAAATGCACCACAGGTATAGAATGTAGATGGATATTATACTTAATGACGACACAGAGGTAGGTACAGCAGTGGCCTTCCGAACCGTACTGCTATATATAGAATACTGGTGGTCACTGTGTCAGCAAACTGCAAAACTAAAATGTACCACAGGTATAGAATGTAGATGGATAGTATACTTAATGATGACACAGAGGTAGGTACAGCAGTGGCCTTCCGTACCGTACTGCTATATATAGTATACTGGTGGTCACTGTGTCAGCAAACTGCAAAACTAAAATGCACCACAGGTATAGAATGTAGATGGATAGTATACTTAATGACGACACAGAGGTAGGTACAGCAGTGGCCTTCCGTACCGTACTGCTATATATAGTATACTGGTGGTCACTGTGTCAGCAAACTGCAAAACTAAAATGCACCACAGGTATAGAATGTAGATGGACAGTATACTTAATGACGACACAGAGGTAGGTACAGCAGTGGCCTTCCATACCGAACTGCTATATATAGTATACTGGTGGTCACTGTGTCAGCAAAATGCAAAACTAAAATGCACCACAGGTATAGAATGTAGATGGATAGTATACTTAATGACGACACAGAGGTAGGTACAGCATTGGCCTTCCGTACTGCTATATATAGTATACTAGTGGTCACTGTGTCAGCAAACTGCAAAACTAAAATGCACCACAGGTATAGAATGTAGATGGATAGTATACTTAATGATGACACAGAGGTAGGTACAGCAGTGGCCTTCCGTACCGTACTGCTATATATAGTATACTGGTGGTCACTGTGTCAGCAAACTGCAAAACTAAAATGCACCACAGGTACAGAATGTAGATGGATAGTATACTTAATGACGACACAGAGGTAGGTACAGCAGTGGCCTTCCGTACCGTACTGCTATATATAGTATACTGGTGGTCACTGTGTCAGCAAACTGCAAAACTAAAATGCACCACAGGTATAGAATGTAGATGGATAGTATACTTAATGACAACACAGAGGTAGGTACAGCAGTGGCCTTCCGTACCGTACTGCTATATATAGTATACTGGTGGTCACTGTGTCAGCAAACTGCAAAACTAAAATGCACCACAGGTATAGAATGTAGATGGATAGTATACTTAATGACAACACAGAGGTAGGTACAGCAGTGGCCTTCCGTACCGTACTGCTATATATAGTATACTGGTGGTCACTGTGTCAGCAAACTGCAAAACTAAAATGCACCACAGGTATAGAATGTAGATGGATAGTATACTTAATGACGACACAGAGGTAGGTACAGCAGTGGCCTTCCG
Organism: Pseudophryne corroboree; assembly: GCF_028390025.1. Lineage (NCBI taxonomy): Eukaryota > Metazoa > Chordata > Amphibia > Anura > Myobatrachidae > Pseudophryne > Pseudophryne corroboree. The sequence continues at coordinate 25,800 of NW_026969013.1, forward strand.
TACCGTACTGCTATATATAGTATACTGGTGGTCACTGTGTCAGCAAACTGCAAAACTAAAATGCACCACAGTTATAGAATGTAGATGGATAGTATACTTAATGATGACACAGAGGTAGGTACAGCAGTGGCCTTCTATACCGTACTGCTATATATAGTATACTGGTGGTCACTGTGTCAGCAAACTGCAATACTAAAATGCACCACAGGTATAGAATGTAGATGAATAGTATACTTAATGACGACACAGAGGTAGGTACAGCAGTGGCCTTCCGTACTGCTATATATAGTATACTGGTGGTCACTGTGTCAGCAAACTGCAAAACTAAAATGCACCACAGGTATAGAATGTAGATGGATAGTATACTTAATGACAACACAGAGGTAGGTACAGCAGTGGCCTTCCGTACCGTACTGCTATATATAGTATACTGGTGGTAACTGTGTCAGCAAACTGCAAAACTAAAATGCACCACAGGTATAGAATGTAGATGGATATTATACTTAATGACGACACAGAGGTAGGTACAGCAGTGGCCTTCCGTACCGTACTGCTATATATAGTATACTGGTGGTCACTGTGTCAGCAAACTGCAAAACTAAAATGTACCACAGGTGTAGAATGTAGATGGATAGTATACTTAATGACGACACAGAGGTAGGTACAGCAGTGGCCTTCCGTACCGTACTGCTATATATAGTATACTGGTGGTCACTGTGTCAGCAAACTGCAAAACTAAAATGCACCACAGGTATAGAATGTAGATGGATAGTATACTTAATGACGACACAGAGGTAGGTACAGCAGTGGCCTTCCGTACCGTACTGCTATATATAGTATACTGGTGGTCACTGTGTCAGCAAACTGCAAAACAAATGCACCACAGGTATAGAATGTAGATGGACAGTATACTTAATTACGACACAGAGGTAGGTACAGCAGTGGCCTTCCGTACCGTACTGCTATATATAGTATACTGGTGGTCACTGTGTCAGCAAACTGCAAAACTAAAATGCACCACAGGTATAGAATGTAGATGGATAGTATACTTAATGACGACACAGAGGTAGGTACAGCAGTGGCCTTCCGTACCGTACTGCTATATATAGTATACTGGTGGTCACTGTGTCAGCAAACTGCAAAACTAAAATGCACCACAGGTACAGAATGTAGATGGATAGTATACTTAATGACGACACAGAGGTAGGTACAGCAGTGGCCTTCCGTACCGTACTGCTATATATAGTATACTGGTGGTCACTGTGTCAGCAAACTGCAAAACTAAAATGCACCACAGGTATAGAATGTAGATGGATAGTATACTTAATGACGACACAGAGGTAGGTACAGCAGTGGCCTTCCGTACCGTACTGCTATATATAGTATACTGGTGGTCACTGTGTCAGCAAACTGCAAAACTAAAATGCACCACAGGTACAGAATGTAGATGGATAGTATACTTAATGACGACACAGAGGTAGGTACAGCAGTGGCCTTCCGTACCGTACTGCTATATATAGTATACTGGTGGTCACTGTGTCAGCAAACTGCAAAACTAAAATGCACCACAGGTATAGAATGTAGATGGATAGTATACTTAATGACAACACAGAGGTAGGTACAGCAGTGGCCTTCGGTACCGTACTGCTATATATAGTATACTGGTGGTCACTGTGTCAGCAAACTGCAAAACTAAAATGCACCACAGGTATAGAATGTAGATGGATAGTATACTTAATGATGACACAGAGGTAGGTACAGCAGTGGCCTTCCGTACCGTACTGCTATATATAGTATACTGGTGGTCACTGTGTCAGCAAACTGCAAAACTAAAATGCACCACAGGTATAGAATGTAGATGGATAGTATACTTAATGACGACACAGAGGTAGGTACAGCAGTGGCCTTCCGTACCGTACTGCTATATATAGTATACTGGTGGTCACTGTGTCAGCAAACTGCAAAACTAAAATGCACCACAGGTATAGAATGTAGATGGATAGTATACTTAATGATGACACAGAGGTAGGTACAGCAGTGGCCTTCCGTACTGCTATATATAGTATACTGGTGGTCACTGTGTCAGCAAACTGCAAAACTAAAATGCACCACAGGTATAGAATGTAGATGGATAGTATACTTAATGACAACACAGAGGTAGGTACAGCAGTGGCCTTCCATACCGTACTGCTATATATAGTATACTGGTGGTCACTGTGTCAGTAAACTGCAAAACTAAAATGCACCACAGGTATAGAATGTAGATGGATAGTATACTTAATGACGACACAGAGGTAGGTACAGCAGTAGCCTTCCGTACCGTACTGCTATATATAGTATACTGGTGGTCACTGTGTCAGCAAACTGCAAAACTAAAATGCACCACAGGTATAGAATGTAGATGGATATTATACTTAATGACGACACAGAGGTAGGTACAGCAGTGGCCTTCCGTACCGTACTGCTATATATAGTATACTGGTGGTCACTGTGTCAGCAAACTGCAAAACTAAAATGTACCACAGGTATAGAATGTAGATGGATAGTATACTTAATGATGACACAGAGGTAGGTACAGCAGTGGCCTTCCGTACCGTACTGCTATATATAGTATACTTGTGGTCACTGTGTCAGCAAACTGCAAAACTGAAATGCACCACAGGTATAGAATGTAGATGGATAGTATACTTAATGACGACACAGAGGTAGGTACAGCAGTGGCCTTCCGTACCGTACTGCTATATATAGTATACTGGTGGTCACTGTGTCAGCAAACTGCAAAACTAAAATGCACCACAGGTATAGAATGTAGATGGATAGTATACTTAATGACGACACAGAGGTAGGTACAGCAGTGGCCTTCCGTACCGTACTGCTATATATAGTATACTGGTGGTCACTCTGTCAGCAAACTGCAAAACTAAAATGCACCACAGGTATAGAATGTAGATGGATAGTATACTTAATGACGACACAGAGGTAGGTACAGCAGTGGCCTTCCGTACCGTACTGCTATATATAGTATACTGGTGGTCACTGTGTCAGCAAACTGCAAAACTAAAATGCACCACAGGTATAGAATGTAGATGGATAGTATACTTAATGATGACACAGAGGTAGGTACAGCAGTGGCCTTCTATACCGTACTGCTATATATAGTATACTGGTGGTCACTGTGTCAGCAAACTGCAATACTAAAATGCACCACAGGTATAGAATGTAGATGGATAGTATACTTAATGACGACACAGAGGTAGGTACAGCAGTGGCCTTCCGTACTGCTATATATAGTATACTGGTGGTCACTGTGTCAGCAAACTGCAAAACTAAAATGCACCACAGGTATAGAATGTAGATGGATAGTATACTTAATGACAACACAGAAGTAGGTACAGCAGTGGCCTTCCGTACCGTACTGCTATATATAGTATACTGATGGTCACTGTGTCAGTAAACTGCAAAACTAAAATGCACCACAGGTATAGAATGTAGATGGATAGTATACTTAATGACGACACAGAGGTAGGTACAGCAGCAGCCTTCCGTACCGTACTGCTATATATAGTATACTGGTGGTCACTGTGTCAGCAAACTGCAAAACTAAAATGCACCACAGGTATAGAATGTAGATGGATATTATACTTAATGACGACACAGAGGTAGGTACAGCAGTGGCCTTCCGAACCGTACTGCTATATATAGAATACTGGTGGTCACTGTGTCAGCAAACTGCAAAACTAAAATGTACCACAGGTATAGAATGTAGATGGATAGTATACTTAATGATGACACAGAGGTAGGTACAGCAGTGGCCTTCCGTACCGTACTGCTATATATAGTATACTGGTGGTCACTGTGTCAGCAAACTGCAAAACTAAAATGCACCACAGGTATAGAATGTAGATGGATAGTATACTTAATGACGACACAGAGGTAGGTACAGCAGTGGCCTTCCGTACCGTACTGCTATATATAGTATACTGGTGGTCACTGTGTCAGCAAACTGCAAAACTAAAATGCACCACAGGTATAGAATGTAGATGGACAGTATACTTAATGACGACACAGAGGTAGGTACAGCAGTGGCCTTCCATACCGAACTGCTATATATAGTATACTGGTGGTCACTGTGTCAGCAAAATGCAAAACTAAAATGCACCACAGGTATAGAATGTAGATGGATAGTATACTTAATGACGACACAGAGGTAGGTACAGCATTGGCCTTCCGTACTGCTATATATAGTATACTAGTGGTCACTGTGTCAGCAAACTGCAAAACTAAAATGCACCACAGGTATAGAATGTAGATGGATAGTATACTTAATGACGACACAGAGGTAGGTACAGCAGTGGCCTTCCGTACCGTACTGCTATATATAGTATACTGGTGGTCACTGTGTCAGCAAACTGCAAAACTAAAATGCACCACAGGTACAGAATGTAGATGGATAGTATACTTAATGACGACACAGAGGTAGGTACAGCAGTGGCCTTCCGTACCGTACTGCTATATATAGTATACTGGTGGTCACTGTGTCAGCAAACTGCAAAACTAAAATGCACCACAGGTATAGAATGTAGATGGATATTATACTTAATGACGACACAGAGGTAGGTACAGCAGTGGCCTTCCGTACCGTACTGCTATATATAGTATACTGGTGGTCACTGTGTCAGCAAACTGCAAAACTAAAATGTACCACAGGTGTAGAATGTAGATGGATAGTATACTTAATGACGACACAGAGGTAGGTACAGCAGTGGCCTTCCGTACCGTACTGCTATATATAGTATACTGGTGGTCACTGTGTCAGCAAACTGCAAAACTAAAATGCACCACAGGTATAGAATGTAGATGGATAGTATACTTAATGACGACACAGAGGTAGGTACAGCAGTGGCCTTCCGTACCGTACTGCTATATATAGTATACTGGTGGTCACTGTGTCAGCAAACTGCAAAACAAATGCACCACAGGTATAGAATGTAGATGGACAGTATACTTAATTACGACACAGAGGTAGGTACAGCAGTGGCCTTCCGTACCGTACTGCTATATATAGTATACTGGTGGTCACTGTGTCAGCAAACTGCAAAACTAAAATGCACCACAGGTATAGAATGTAGATGGATAGTATACTTAATGACGACACAGAGGTAGGTACAGCAGTGGCCTTCCGTACCGTACTGCTATATATAGTATACTGGTGGTCACTGTGTCAGCAAACTGCAAAACTAAAATGCACCACAGGTACAGAATGTAGATGGATAGTATACTTAATGACGACACAGAGGTAGGTACAGCAGTGGCCTTCCGTACCGTACTGCTATATATAGTATACTGGTGGTCACTGTGTCAGCAAACTGCAAAACTAAAATGCACCACAGGTATAGAATGTAGATGGATAGTATACTTAATGACGACACAGAGGTAGGTACAGCAGTGGCCTTCCGTACCGTACTGCTATATATAGTATACTGGTGGTCACTGTGTCAGCAAACTGCAAAACTAAAATGCACCACAGGTACAGAATGTAGATGGATAGTATACTTAATGACGACACAGAGGTAGGTACAGCAGTGGCCTTCCGTACCGTACTGCTATATATAGTATACTGGTGGTCACTGTGTCAGCAAACTGCAAAACTAAAATGCACCACAGGTATAGAATGTAGATGGATAGTATACTTAATGACAACACAGAGGTAGGTACAGCAGTGGCCTTCGGTACCGTACTGCTATATATAGTATACTGGTGGTCACTGTGTCAGCAAACTGCAAAACTAAAATGCACCACAGGTATAGAATGTAGATGGATAGTATACTTAATGATGACACAGAGGTAGGTACAGCAGTGGCCTTCCGTACCGTACTGCTATATATAGTATACTGGTGGTCACTGTGTCAGCAAACTGCAAAACTAAAATGCACCACAGGTATAGAATGTAGATGGATAGTATACTTAATGACGACACAGAGGTAGGTACAGCAGTGGCCTTCCGTACCGTACTGCTATATATAGTATACTGGTGGTCACTGTGTCAGCAAACTGCAAAACTAAAATGCACCACAGGTATAGAATGTAGATGGATAGTATACTTAATGATGACACAGAGGTAGGTACAGCAGTGGCCTTCCGTACTGCTATATATAGTATACTGGTGGTCACTGTGTCAGCAAACTGCAAAACTAAAATGCACCACAGGTATAGAATGTAGATGGATAGTATACTTAATGACAACACAGAGGTAGGTACAGCAGTGGCCTTCCATACCGTACTGCTATATATAGTATACTGGTGGTCACTGTGTCAGTAAACTGCAAAACTAAAATGCACCACAGGTATAGAATGTAGATGGATAGTATACTTAATGACGACACAGAGGTAGGTACAGCAGTAGCCTTCCGTACCGTACTGCTATATATAGTATACTGGTGGTCACTGTGTCAGCAAACTGCAAAACTAAAATGCACCACAGGTATAGAATGTAGATGGATATTATACTTAATGACGACACAGAGGTAGGTACAGCAGTGGCCTTCCGTACCGTACTGCTATATATAGTATACTGGTGGTCACTGTGTCAGCAAACTGCAAAACTAAAATGTACCACAGGTATAGAATGTAGATGGATAGTATACTTAATGATGACACAGAGGTAGGTACAGCAGTGGCCTTCCGTACCGTACTGCTATATATAGTATACTTGTGGTCACTGTGTCAGCAAACTGCAAAACTGAAATGCACCACAGGTATAGAATGTAGATGGATAGTATACTTAATGACGACACAGAGGTAGGTACAGCAGTGGCCTTCCGTACCGTACTGCTATATATAGTATACTGGTGGTCACTGTGTCAGCAAACTGCAAAACTAAAATGCACCACAGGTATAGAATGTAGATGGATAGTATACTTAATGACGACACAGAGGTAGGTACAGCAGTGGCCTTCCGTACCGTACTGCTATATATAGTATACTGGTGGTCACTCTGTCAGCAAACTGCAAAACTAAAATGCACCACAGGTATAGAATGTAGATGGATAGTATACTTAATGACGACACAGAGGTAGGTACAGCAGTGGCCTTCCGTACCGTACTGCTATATATAGTATACTGGTGGTCACTGTGTCAGCAAACTGCAAAACTAAAATGCACCACAGGTATAGAATGTAGATGGATAGTATACTTAATGATGACACAGAGGTAGGTACAGCAGTGGCCTTCTATACCGTACTGCTATATATAGTATACTGGTGGTCACTGTGTCAGCAAACTGCAATACTAAAATGCACCACAGGTATAGAATGTAGATGGATAGTATACTTAATGACGACACAGAGGTAGGTACAGCAGTGGCCTTCCGTACTGCTATATATAGTATACTGGTGGTCACTGTGTCAGCAAACTGCAAAACTAAAATGCACCACAGGTATAGAATGTAGATGGATAGTATACTTAATGACAACACAGAAGTAGGTACAGCAGTGGCCTTCCGTACCGTACTGCTATATATAGTATACTGATGGTCACTGTGTCAGTAAACTGCAAAACTAAAATGCACCACAGGTATAGAATGTAGATGGATAGTATACTTAATGACGACACAGAGGTAGGTACAGCAGCAGCCTTCCGTACCGTACTGCTATATATAGTATACTGGTGGTCACTGTGTCAGCAAACTGCAAAACTAAAATGCACCACAGGTATAGAATGTAGATGGATATTATACTTAATGACGACACAGAGGTAGGTACAGCAGTGGCCTTCCGAACCGTACTGCTATATATAGAATACTGGTGGTCACTGTGTCAGCAAACTGCAAAACTAAAATGTACCACAGGTATAGAATGTAGATGGATAGTATACTTAATGATGACACAGAGGTAGGTACAGCAGTGGCCTTCCGTACCGTACTGCTATATATAGTATACTGGTGGTCACTGTGTCAGCAAACTGCAAAACTAAAATGCACCACAGGTATAGAATGTAGATGGATAGTATACTTAATGACGACACAGAGGTAGGTACAGCAGTGGCCTTCCGTACCGTACTGCTATATATAGTATACTGGTGGTCACTGTGTCAGCAAACTGCAAAACTAAAATGCACCACAGGTATAGAATGTAGATGGACAGTATACTTAATGACGACACAGAGGTAGGTACAGCAGTGGCCTTCCATACCGAACTGCTATATATAGTATACTGGTGGTCACTGTGTCAGCAAAATGCAAAACTAAAATGCACCACAGGTATAGAATGTAGATGGATAGTATACTTAATGACGACACAGAGGTAGGTACAGCATTGGCCTTCCGTACTGCTATATATAGTATACTAGTGGTCACTGTGTCAGCAAACTGCAAAACTAAAATGCACCACAGGTATAGAATGTAGATGGATAGTATACTTAATGACGACACAGAGGTAGGTACAGCAGTGGCCTTCCGTACCGTACTGCTATATATAGTATACTGGTGGTCACTGTGTCAGCAAACTGCAAAACTAAAATGCACCACAGGTACAGAATGTAGATGGATAGTATACTTAATGACGACACAGAGGTAGGTACAGCAGTGGCCTTCCGTACCGTACTGCTATATATAGTATACTGGTGGTCACTGTGTCAGCAAACTGCAAAACTAAAATGCACCACAGGTATAGAATGTAGATGGATAGTATACTTAATGACAACACAGAGGTAGGTACAGCAGTGGCCTTCCGTACCGTACTGCTATATATAGTATACTGGTGGTCACTGTGTCAGCAAACTGCAAAACTAAAATGCACCACAGGTATAGAATGTAGATGGATAGTATACTTAATGACAACACAGAGGTAGGTACAGCAGTGGCCTTCCGTACCGTACTGCTATATATAGTATACTGGTGGTCACTGTGTCAGCAAACTGCAAAACTAAAATGCACCACAGGTATAGAATGTAGATGGATAGTATACTTAATGACGACACAGAGGTAGGTACAGCAGTGGCCTTCCGTACCGTACTGCTATATATAGTATACTGGTGGTCACTGTGTCAGCAAACTGCAAAACTAAAATGCACCACAGGTATAGAATGTAGATGGATAGTATACTTAATGATGACACAGAGGTAGGTACAGCAGTGGCCTTCTATACCGTACTGCTATATATAGTATACTGGTGGTCACTGTGTCAGCAAACTGCAATACTAAAATGCACCACAGGTATAGAATGTAGATGAATAGTATACTTAATGACGACACAGAGGTAGGTACAGCAGTGGCCTTCCGTACTGCTATATATAGTATACTGGTGGTCACTGTGTCAGCAAACTGCAAAACTAAAATGCACCACAGGTATAGAATGTAGATGGATAGTATACTTAATGACAACACAGAGGTAGGTACAGCAGTGGCCTTCCGTACCGTACTGCTATATATAGTATACTGGTGGTAACTGTGTCAGCAAACTGCAAAACTAAAATGCACCACAGGTATAGAATGTAGATGGATATTATACTTAATGACGACACAGAGGTAGGTACAGCAGTGGCCTTCCGTACCGTACTGCTATATATAGTATACTGGTGGTCACTGTGTCAGCAAACTGCAAAACTAAAATGTACCACAGGTGTAGAATGTAGATGGATAGTATACTTAATGACGACACAGAGGTAGGTACAGCAGTGGCCTTCCGTACCGTACTGCTATATATAGTATACTGGTGGTCACTGTGTCAGCAAACTGCAAAACTAAAATGCACCACAGGTATAGAATGTAGATGGATAGTATACTTAATGACAACACAGAGGTAGGTACAGCAGTGGCCTTCCGTACCGTACTGCTATATATAGTATACTGGTGGTCACTGTGTCAGCAAACTGCAAAACAAATGCACCACAGGTATAGAATGTAGATGGACAGTATACTTAATTACGACACAGAGGTAGGTACAGCAGTGGCCTTCCGTACCGTACTGCTATATATAGTATACTGGTGGTCACTGTGTCAGCAAACTGCAAAACTAAAATGCACCACAGGTATAGAATGTAGATGGATAGTATACTTAATGACGACACAGAGGTAGGTACAGCAGTGGCCTTCCGTACCGTACTGCTATATATAGTATACTGGTGGTCACTGTGTCAGCAAACTGCAAAACTAAAATGCACCACAGGTACAGAATGTAGATGGATAGTATACTTAATGACGACACAGAGGTAGGTACAGCAGTGGCCTTCCGTACCGTACTGCTATATATAGTATACTGGTGGTCACTGTGTCAGCAAACTGCAAAACTAAAATGCACCACAGGTATAGAATGTAGATGGATAGTATACTTAATGACGACACAGAGGTAGGTACAGCAGTGGCCTTCCGTACCGTACTGCTATATATAGTATACTGGTGGTCACTGTGTCAGCAAACTGCAAAACTAAAATGCACCACAGGTACAGAATGTAGATGGATAGTATACTTAATGACGACACAGAGGTAGGTACAGCAGTGGCCTTCCGTACCGTACTGCTATATATAGTATACTGGTGGTCACTGTGTCAGCAAACTGCAAAACTAAAATGCACCACAGGTATAGAATGTAGATGGATAGTATACTTAATGACAACACAGAGGTAGGTACAGCAGTGGCCTTCGGTACCGTACTGCTATATATAGTATACTGGTGGTCACTGTGTCAGCAAACTGCAAAACTAAAATGCACCACAGGTATAGAATGTAGATGGATAGTATACTTAATGATGACACAGAGGTAGGTACAGCAGTGGCCTTCCGTACCGTACTGCTATATATAGTATACTGGTGGTCACTGTGTCAGCAAACTGCAAAACTAAAATGCACCACAGGTATAGAATGTAGATGGATAGTATACTTAATGACGACACAGAGGTAGGTACAGCAGTGGCCTTCCGTACCGTACTGCTATATATAGTATACTGGTGGTCACTGTGTCAGCAAACTGCAAAACTAAAATGCACCACAGGTATAGAATGTAGATGGATAGTATACTTAATGATGACACAGAGGTAGGTACAGCAGTGGCCTTCCGTACTGCTATATATAGTATACTGGTGGTCACTGTGTCAGCAAACTGCAAAACTAAAATGCACCACAGGTATAGAATGTAGATGGATAGTATACTTAATGACAACACAGAGGTAGGTACAGCAGTGGCCTTCCGTACCGTACTGCTATATATAGTATACTGGTGGTCACTGTGTCAGTAAACTGCAAAACTAAAATGCACCACAGGTATAGAATGTAGATGGATAGTATACTTAATGACGACACAGAGGTAGGTACAGCAGTAGCCTTCCGTACCGTACTGCTATATATAGTATACTGGTGGTCACTGTGTCAGCAAACTGCAAAACTAAAATGCACCACAGGTATAGAATGTAGATGGATATTATACTTAATGACGACACAGAGGTAGGTACAGCAGTGGCCTTCCGTACCGTACTGCTATATATAGTATACTGGTGGTCACTGTGCCAGCAAACTGCAAAACTAAAATGTACCACAGGTATAGAATGTAGATGGATAGTATACTTAATGATGACACAGAGGTAGGTACAGCAGTGGCCTTCCGTACCGTACTGCTATATATAGTATACTTGTGGTCACTGTGTCAGCAAACTGCAAAACTAAAATGCACCACAGGTATAGAATGTAGATGGATAGTATACTTAATGACGACACAGAGGTAGGTACAGCAGTGGCCTTCCGTACCGTACTGCTATATATAGTATACTGGTGGTCACTGTGTCAGCAAACTGCAAAACTAAAATGCACCACAGGTATAGAATGTAGATGGACAGTATACTTAATGACGACACAGAGGTAGGTACAGCAGTGGCCTTCCGTACCGTACTGCTATATATAGTATACTGGTGGTCACTGTGTCAGCAAACTGCAAAACTAAAATGCACCACAGGTATAGAATGTAGATGGATAGTATACTTAATGACGACACAGAGGTAGGTACAGCAGTGGCCTTCCGTACTGCTATATATAGTATACTGGTGGTCACTGTGTCAGCAAACTGCAAAACTAAAATGCACCACAGGTATAGAATGTAGATGGATAGTATACTTAATGACGACACAGAGGTAGGTACAGCAGTGGCCTTCCGTACCGTACTGCTATATATAGTATACTGGTGGTCACTGTGTCAGCAAACTGCAAAACTAAAATGCACCACAGGTATAGAATGTAGATGGATAGTATACTTAATGACGACACAGAGGTAGGTATAGCAGTGGCCTTCCGTACCGTACTGCTATATATAGTATACTGGTGGTCACTGTGTCAGCAAACTGCACAACTAAAATGCACCACAGGTATAGAATGTAGATGGACAGTATACTTAATGACGACACAGCGGTAGGTACAGCAGTGGCCTTCCGTACCGTACTGCTATATATAGTATACTGGTGGTCACTGTGTCAGCATACTGCAAAACTAAAATGCACCACAGGTATAGAATGTAGATGGATAGTATACTTAATGACGACACAAAGGTAGGTACAGCAGTGGCCTTCCGTACCGTACTGCTATATATAGTATACTGGTGGTCACTGTGTCAGCAAACTGCAAAACTAAAATGCACCACAGGTACAGAATGTAGATGGATAGTATACTTAATGACGACACAGAGGTAGGTACAGCAGTGGCCTTCCGTACCGTACTGCTATATATAGTATACTGGTGGTCACTGTGTCAGCAAACTGCAAAACTAAAATGCACCACAGGTATAGAATGTAGATGGATAGTATACTTAATGACGACACAGAGGTAGGTACAGCAGTGGCCTTCCGTACCGTACTGCTATATATAGTATACTGGTGGTCACTGTGTCAGCAAACTGCAAAACTAAAATGCACCACAGGTACAGAATGTAGATGGATAGTATACTTAATGATGACACAGAGGTAGGTACAGCAGTGGCCTTCCGTACCGTACTGCTATATATAGTATACTGGTGGTCACTGTGTCAGCAAACTGCAAAACTAAAATGCCCCACAGGTATAGAATGTAGATGGATAGTATACTTAATGACAACACAGAGGTAGGTACAGCAGTGGCCTTCGGTACCGAACTGCTATATATAGTATACTGGTGGTCACTGTGTCAGCAAACTGCAAAACTAAAATGCACCACAGGTATAGAATGTAGATGGATAGTATACTTAATGACGACACATAGGTAGGTACAGCAGTGGCCTTCCGTACCGTACTGCTATATATAGTATACTGGTGGTCACTCTGTCAGCAAACTGCAAAACTAAAATGCACCACAGGTATAGAATGTAGATGGATAGTATACTTAATGACGACACAGAGGTAGGTACAGCAGTGGCCTTCCGTACCGTACTGCTATATATAGTATACTGGTGGTCACTGTGTCAGCAAACTGCAAAACTAAAATGCACCACAGGTATAGAATGTAGATGGATAGTATACTTAATGATGACACAGAGGTAGGTACAGCAGTGGCCTTCCGTACTGCTATATATAGTATACTGGTGGTCACTGTGTCAGCAAACTGCAAAACTAAAATGCACCACAGGTATAGAATGTAGATGGATAGTATACTTAATGACGACACAGAGGTAGGTACAGCAGTGGCCTTCCGTACCGTACTGCTATATATAGTATACTGGTGGTCACTGTGTCAGCAAACTGCAAAACTAAAATGCACCACAGGTATAGAATGTAGATGGATAGTATACTTAATGACGACACAGAGGTAGGTACAGCAGTGGCCTTCCGTACCGTACTGCTATATATAGTATACTGGTGGTCACTGTGTCAGCAAGCTGCAAAACTAAAATGCACCACAGGTACAGAATGTAGATGGATAGTATACTTAATGACGACACAGAGGTAGGTACAGCAGTGGCCTTCCGTACCGTACTGCTATATATAGTATACTGGTGGTCACTGTGTCAGCAAACTGCAAAACTAAAATGCACCACAGGTATAAAATGTAGATGGATAGTATACTTAATGACAACACAGAGGTAGGTACAGCAGTGGCCTTCGGTACCGTACTGCTATATATAGTATACTGGTGGTCACTGTGTCAGCAAACTGCAAAACTAAAATGCACCACAGGTATAGAATGTAGATGGATAGTATACTTAATGACGACACAGAGGTAGGTACAGCAGTGGCCTTCCGTACCGTACTGCTATATATAGTATACTGGTGGTCACTGTGTCAGCAAACTGCAAAACTAAAATGCACCACAGGTATAGAATGTAGATGGATAGTATACTTAATGACGACACAGAGGTAGGTACAGCAGTGGCCTTCCGTACCGTACTGCTATATATAGTATACTGGTGGTCACTGTGTCAGCAAACTGCAAAACTAAAATGCACCACAGGTATAGAATGTAGATGGATAGTATACTTAATGATGACACAGAGGTAGGTACAGCAGTGGCCTTCCGTACTGCTATATATAGTATACTGGTGGTCACTGTGTCAGCAAACTGCAAAACTAAAATGCACCACAGGTATAGAATGTAGATGGATAGTATACTTAATGACAACACAGAGGTAGGTACAGCAGTGGCCTTCCGTACCGTACTGCTATATATAGTATACTGGTGGTCACTGTGTCAGTAAACTGCAAAACTAAAATGCACCACAGGTACAGAATATAGATGGATAGTATACTTAATGATGACACAGAGGTAGGTGCAGCAGTGGCCTTCCGTACCGTACTGCTATATATAGTATACTGGTGGTCAATGTGTCAGCAAACTGCAAAACTAAAATGCACCACAGGTATAGAATGTAGATGGATAGTATACTTAATGACGACACAGAGGTAGGTACAGCAGTGGCCTTCCGTACCGTACTGCTATTTATAGTATACTGGTGGTCACTGTGTCAGCAAACTGCAAAACTAAAATGCACCACAGGTATAGAATGTAGATGGATAGTATACTTAATGACGACACAGAGGTAGGTACAGCAGTGGCCTTCCGTACTGCTATATATAGTATACTGGTGGTCACTGTGTCAGCAAACTGCAAAACTAAAATGCACCACAGGTATAGAATGTAGATGGATAGTATACTTAATGACAACACAGAGGTAGGTACAGCAGTGGCCTTCCGTTCCGTACTGCTATATATAGTATACTGGTGGTCACTGTGTCAGTAAACTGCAAAACTAAAATGCACCACAGGTATAGAATGTAGATGGATAGTATAATTAATGATGACACAGAGGTAGGTACAGCAGTGGCCTTCCGTACCGTACTGCTATATATAGTATACTGGTGGTCACTGTGTCAGCAAACTGCAAAACTAAAATGCACCACAGGTATAGAATGTAGATGGATATTATACTTAATGACGACACAGAGGTAGGTACAGCAGTGGCCTTCCGTACCGTACTGCTATATATAGTATACTGGTGGTCACTGTGTCAGCAAACTGCAAAACTAAAATGCACCACAGGTATAGAATGTAGATGGTTAGTATACTTAATGACGACACAGAGGTAGGTACAGCAGTGGCCTTCCGTACCGTACTGCTATATATAGTATACTGGTGGTCACTGTGCCAGCAAACTGCAAAACTAAAATGCACCACAGGTATAGAATGTAGATGGACAGTATACTTAATGACGACACAGAGGTAGGTACAGCAGTGGCCTTCCGTACCGTACTGCTATATATAGTATACTGGTGGTCACTGTGTCAGCAAACTGCAAAACTAAAATGCACCACAGGTATAGAATGTAGATGGATAGTATACTTAATGACGACACAGAGGTAGGTACAGCAGTGGCCTTCCGTACCGTACTGCTATATATAGTATACTGGTGGTCACTGTGTCAGCAAACTGCAAAACTAAAATGCACCACAGGTATAGAATGTAGATGGACAGTATACTTAATGACGACACAGAGGTAGGTACAGCAGTGGCCTTCCGTACCGTACTGCTATATATAGTATACTGGTGGTCACTGTGTCAGCAAACTGCAAAACTAAAATGCACCACAGGTATAGAATGTAGATGGATAGTATACTTAATGACGACACAGAGGTAGGTACAGCAGTGGCCTTCCGTACCGTACTGCTATATATAGTATACTGGTGGTCACTGTGTCAGCAAACTGCAAAACTAAAATGCACCACAGGTATAGAATGTAGATGGATAGTATACTTCATGACGACACAGAGGTAGGTACAGCAGTGGCCTTCCGTACCGTACTGCTATATATAGTATACTGGTGGTCACTGTGTCAGCAAACTGCAAAACTAAAAAGCACCACAGGTACAGAATGTAGATGGATAGTATACTTAATGACGACACAGAGGTAGGTACAGCAGTGGCCTTCCGTACCGTACTGCTATATATAGTATACTGGTGGTCACTGTGTAAGCAAACAGCAAAACTAAAATGCACCACAGGTACAGAATATAGATGGATAGTATACTTAATGACGACACAGAGGTAGGTACAGCAGTGGCCTTCCGTACCGTACTGCTATATATAGTATACTGGTGGTCACTGTGTCAGCAAACTGCAAAACTAAAATGCACCACAGGTATACAATGTAGATGGATAGTATACTTAATGATGACACAGAGGTAGGTACAGCAGTGGCCTTCCGTACCGTACTGCTATTTATAGTATACTGGTGGTCACTGTGTCAGCAAACTGCAAAACTAAAATGCACCACAGGTATAGAATGTAGATGGATAGTATACTTAATGACGACACAGAGGTAGGTACAGCAGTGGCCTTCCGTACTGCTATATATAGTATACTGGTGGTCACTGTGTCAGCAAACTGCAAAACTAAAATGCACCACAGGTATAGAATGTAGATGGATAGTATACTTAATGACAACACAGAGGTAGGTACAGCAGTGGCCTTCCGTTCCGTACTGCTATATATAGTATACTGGTGGTCACTGTGTCAGTAAACTGCAAAACTAAAATGCACCACAGGTATAGAATGTAGATGGATAGTATAATTAATGATGACACAGAGGTAGGTACAGCAGTGGCCTTCCGTACCGTACTGCTATATATAGTATACTGGTGGTCACTGTGTCAGCAAACTGCAAAACTAAAATGCACCACAGGTATAGAATGTAGATGGATATTATACTTAATGACGACACAGAGGTAGGTACAGCAGTGGCCTTCCGTACCGTACTGCTATATATAGTATACTGGTGGTCACTGTGTCAGCAAACTGCAAAACTAAAATGCACCACAGGTATAGAATGTAGATGGTTAGTATACTTAATGACGACACAGAGGTAGGTACAGCAGTGGCCTTCCGTACCGTACTGCTATATATAGTATACTGGTGGTCACTGTGCCAGCAAACTGCAAAACTAAAATGCACCACAGGTATAGAATGTAGATGGACAGTATACTTAATGACGACACAGAGGTAGGTACAGCAGTGGCCTTCCGTACCGTACTGCTATATATAGTATACTGGTGGTCACTGTGTCAGCAAACTGCAAAACTAAAATGCACCACAGGTATAGAATGTAGATGGATAGTATACTTAATGACGACACAGAGGTAGGTACAGCAGTGGCCTTCCGTACCGTACTGCTATATATAGTATACTGGTGGTCACTGTGTCAGCAAACTGCAAAACTAAAATGCACCACAGGTATAGAATGTAGATGGACAGTATACTTAATGACGACACAGAGGTAGGTACAGCAGTGGCCTTCCGTACCGTACTGCTATATATAGTATACTGGTGGTCACTGTGTCAGCAAACTGCAAAACTAAAATGCACCACAGGTATAGAATGTAGATGGATAGTATACTTAATGACGACACAGAGGTAGGTACAGCAGTGGCCTTCCGTACCGTACTGCTATATATAGTATACTGGTGGTCACTGTGTCAGCAAACTGCAAAACTAAAATGCACCACAGGTATAGAATGTAGATGGATAGTATACTTCATGACGACACAGAGGTAGGTACAGCAGTGGCCTTCCGTACCGTACTGCTATATATAGTATACTGGTGGTCACTGTGTCAGCAAACTGCAAAACTAAAAAGCACCACAGGTACAGAATGTAGATGGATAGTATACTTAATGACGACACAGAGGTAGGTACAGCAGTGGCCTTCCGTACCGTACTGCTATATATAGTATACTGGTGGTCACTGTGTAAGCAAACAGCAAAACTAAAATGCACCACAGGTACAGAATATAGATGGATAGTATACTTAATGACGACACAGAGGTAGGTACAGCAGTGGCCTTCCGTACCGTACTGCTATATATAGTATACTGGTGGTCACTGTGTCAGCAAACTGCAAAACTAAAATGCACCACAGGTATACAATGTAGATGGATAGTATACTTAATGATGACACAGAGGTAGGTACAGCAGTGGCCTTCTATACCGTACTGCTATATATAGTATACTGGTGGTCACTGTGTCAGCAAACTGCAATACTAAAATGCACCACAGGTATAGAATGTAGATGGATAGTATACTTAATGACGACACAGAGGTAGGTACAGCAGTGGCCTTCCGTACCGTACTGCTATATATAGTATACTGGTGGTCACTGTGTCAGCAAACTGCAAAACTAAAATGCACCACAGGTATAGAATGTAGATGGATAGTATACTTAATGATGACACAGAGGTAGGTACAGCAGTGGCCTTCCGTACTGCTAAATATAGTATACTGGTGGTCACTGTGTCAGTAAACTGCAAAACTAAAATGCACCACAGGTATAGAATGTAGATGGATAGTATACTTAATGACGACACAGAGGTAGGTACAGCAGTGGCCTTCCGTACCGTACTGCTATATATAGTATACTGGTGGTCACTGTGTCAGCAAACTGCAAAACTAAAATGCACCACAGGTATAGAATGTAGATGGATATTATACTTAATGACGACACAGAGGTAGGTACAGCAGTGGCCTTCCGTACCGTACTGCTATATATAGTATACTGGTGGTCACTGTGTCAGCAAACTGCAAAACTAAAATGTACCACAGGTATAGAATGTAGATGGATAGTATACTTAATGACGACACAGAGGTAGGTACAGCAGTGGCCTTCTGTACCGTACTGCTATATATAGTATACTGGTGGTCACTGTGTCAGCAAACTGCAAAACTAAAATGCACCACAGGTATAGAATGTAGATGGATAGTATACTTAATGACGACACAGAGGTAGGTACAGCAGTGGCCTTCCGTACCGTACTGCTATATATAGTATACTGGTGGTCACTGTGTCAGCAAACTGCAAAACTAAAATGCACCACAGGTATAGAATGTAGATGGACAGTATACTTAATGACGACACAGAGGTAGGTACAGCAGTGGCCTTCCGTACCGTACTGCTATATATAGTATACTGGTGGTCACTGTGTCAGCAAACTGCAAAACTAAAATGCACCACAGGTATAGAATGTAGATGGATAGTATACTTAATGACGACACAGAGGTAGGTACAGCAGTGGCCTTCCGTACCGTACTGCTATATATAGTATACTGGTGGTCACTGTGTCAGCAAACTGCAAAACTAAAATGCACCACAGGTACAGAATGTAGATGGAAAGTATACTTAATGACGACACAGAGGTAGGTACAGCAGTGGCCTTCCGTACCGTACTGCTATATATAGTATACTGGTGGTCACTGTGTCAGCAAACTGCAAAACTAAAATGCACCACAGGTATAGAATGTAGATGGATAGTATACTTAATGACAACACAGAGGTAGGTACAGCAGTGGCCTTCCGTACCGTACTGCTATATATAGTATACTGGTGGTCACTGTGTCAGCAAACTGCAAAACTAAAATGCACCACAGGTATAGAATGTAGATGGATAGTATACTTAATGACAACACAGAGGTAGGTACAGCAGTGGCCTTCCGTACCGTACTGCTATATATAGTATACTGGTGGTCACTGTGTCAGCAAACTGCAAAACTAAAATGCACCACAGGTATAGAATGTAGATGGATAGTATACTTAATGACGACACAGAGGTAGGTACAGCAGTGGCCTTCCGTACCGTACTGCTATATATAGTATACTGGTGGTCACTGTGTCAGCAAACTGCAAAACTAAAATGCACCACAGGTATAGAATGTAGATGGATAGTATACTTAATGACGACACAGAGGTAGGTACAGCAGTGGCCTTCCGTACCGTACTGCTATATATAGTATACTGGTGGTCACTGTGTCAGCAAACTGCAAAACTAAAATGCACCACAGGTATAGAATGTAGATGGATAGTATACTTAATGATGACACAGAGGTAGGTACAGCAGTGGCCTTCCGTACTGCTATATATAGTATACTGGTGGTCACTGTGTCAGCAAACTGCAAAACTAAAATGCACCACAGGTATAGAATGTAGATGGATAGTATACTTAATGACAACACAGAGGTAGGTACAGCAGTGGCCTTCCGTACCGTACTGCTATATATAGTATACTGGTGGTCACTGTGTCAGTAAACTGCAAAACTAAAATGCACCACAGGTATAGAATGTAGATGGATATTATACTTAATGACGACACAGAGGTAGGTACAGCAGTGGCCTTCCGTACCGTACTGCTATATATAGTATACTGGTGGTCACTGTGTCAGCAAACTGCAAAACTAAAATGTACCACAGGTATAGAATGTAGATGGATAGTATACTTAATGATGACACAGAGGTAGGTACAGCAGTGGCCTTCCGTACCGTACTGCTATATATAGTATACTTGTGGTCGCTGTGTCAGCAAACTGCAAAACTAAAATGCACCACAGGTATAGAATGTAGATGGATAGTATACTTAATGACGACACAGAGGTAGGTACAGCAGTGGCCTTCCGTACCGTACTGCTATATATAGTATACTGGTGGTCACTGTGTCAGCAAACTGCAAAACTAAAATGCACCACAGGTATAGAATGTAGATGGACAGTATACTTAATGACGACACAGAGGTAGGTACAGCAGTGGCCTTCCGTACCGTACTGCTATTATATAGTATACTGGTGGTCACTGTGTCAGCAAACTGCAAAACTAAAATGCACCACAGGTATAGAATGTAGATGGATAGTATACTTAATGACGACACAGAGGTAGGTACAGCAGTGGCCTTCCGTACTGCTATATATAGTATACTGGTGGTCACTGTGTCAGCAAACTGCAAAACTAAAATGCACCACAGGTATAGAATGTAGATGGATAGTATACTTAATGACGACACAGAGGTAGGTACAGCAGTGGCCTTCCGTACCGTACTGCTATATATAGTATACTGGTGGTCACTGTGTCAGCAAACTGCAAAACTAAAATGCACCACAGGTATAGAATGTAGATGGATAGTATACTTAATGACGACACAGAGGTAGGTACAGCAGTGGCCTTCCGTACCGTACTGCTATATATAGTATACTGGTGGTCACTCTGTCAGCAAACTGCAAAACTAAAATGCACCACAGGTATAGAATGTAGATGGATAGTATACTTAATGACGACACAGAGGTAGGTACAGCAGTGGCCTTCCGTACCGCACTGCTATATATAGTATACTGGTGGTCACTGTGTCAGCAAACTGCAAAACTAAAATGCACCACAGGTATAGAATGTAGATGGATAGTATACTTATTGATGACACAGAGGTAGGTACAGCAGTGGCCTTCTATACCGTACTGCTATATATAGTATACTGGTGGTCACTGTGTCAGCAAACTGCAATACTAAAATGCACCACAGGTATAGAATGTAGATGGATAGTATACTTAATGACGACACAGAGGTAGGTACAGCAGTGGCCTTCCGTACTGCTATATATAGTATACTGGTGGTCACTGTGTCAGCAAACTGCAAAACTAAAATGCACCACAGGTATAGAATGTAGATGGATAGTATACTTAATGACAACACAGAAGTAGGTACAGCAGTGGCCTTCCGTACCGTACTGCTATATATAGTATACTAATGGTCACTGTGTCAGTAAACTGCAAAACTAAAATGCACCACAGGTATAGAATGTAGATGGATAGTATACTTAATGACGACACAGAGGTAGGTACAGCAGTAGCCTTCCGTACCGTACTGCTATATATAGTATACTGGTGGTCACTGTGTCAGCAAACTGCAAAACTAAAATGCACCACAGGTATAGAATGTAGATGGATAGTATACTTAATGACGACACAGAGGTAGGTACAGCAGTGGCCTTCCGTACCGTACTGCTATATATAGTATACTGGTGGTCACTGTGTCAGCAAACTGCAAAACTAAAATGCACCACAGGTATAGAATGTAGATGGATAGTATACTTAATGACGACACAGAGGTAGGTACAGCAGTGGCCTTCCGTACTGCTAAATATAGTATACTGGTGGTCACTGTGTCAGTAAACTGCAAAACTAAAATGCACCACAGGTATAGAATGTAGATGGATAGTATACTTAATGACGACACAGAGGTAGGTACAGCAGTGGCCTTCCGTACCGTACTGCTATATATAGTATACTGGTGGTCACTGTGTCAGCAAACTGCAAAACTAAAATGCACCACAGGTATAGAATGTAGATGGATATTATACTTAATGACGACACAGAGGTAGGTACAGCAGTGGCCTTCCGTACCGTACTGCTATATATAGTATACTGGTGGTCACTGTGTCAGCAAACTGCAAAACTAAAATGTACCACAGGTATAGAATGTAGATGGATAGTATACTTAATGACGACACAGAGGTAGGTACAGCAGTGGCCTTCTGTACCGTACTGCTATATATAGTATACTGGTGGTCACTGTGTCAGCAAACTGCAAAACTAAAATGCACCACAGGTATAGAATGTAGATGGATAGTATACTTAATGACGACACAGAGGTAGGTACAGCAGTGGCCTTCCGTACCGTACTGCTATATATAGTATACTGGTGGTCACTGTGTCAGCAAACTGCAAAACTAAAATGCACCACAGGTATAGAATGTAGATGGACAGTATACTTAATGACGACACAGAGGTAGGTACAGCAGTGGCCTTCCGTACCGTACTGCTATATATAGTATACTGGTGGTCACTGTGTCAGCAAACTGCAAAACTAAAATGCACCACAGGTATAGAATGTAGATGGATAGTATACTTAATGACGACACAGAGGTAGGTACAGCAGTGGCCTTCCGTACCGTACTGCTATATATAGTATACTGGTGGTCACTGTGTCAGCAAACTGCAAAACTAAAATGCACCACAGGTATAGAATGTAGATGGACAGTATACTTAATGACGACACAGAGGTAGTACCGCAGTGGCCTTCCGTACCGTACTGCTATATATAGTATACTGGTGGTCACTGTGTCAGCAAACTGCAAAACTAAAATGCACCACAGGTATAGAATGTAGATGGATAGTATACTTAATGACGACACAGAGGTAGGTACAGCAGTGGCCTTCCGTACCGTACTGCTATATATAGTATACTGGTGGTCACTGTGTCAGCAAACTGCAAAACTAAAATGCACCACAGGTACAGAATGTAGATGGATAGTATACTTAATGACGACACAGAGGTAGGTACAGCAGTGGCCTTCCGTACCGTACCTGCTATATATAGTATACTGGTGGTCACTGTGTCAGCAAACTGCAAAACTAAAATGCACCACAGGTATAGAATGTAGATGGATAGTATACTTAATGACGACACAGAGGTAGGTACAGCAGTGGCCTTCCGTACCGTACTGCTATATATAGTATACTGGTGGTCACTCTGTCAGCAAACTGCAAAACTAAAATGCACCACAGGTATAGAATGTAGATGGATAGTATACTTAATGACGACACAGAGGTAGGTACAGCAGTGGCCTTCCGTACCGCACTGCTATATATAGTATACTGGTGGTCACTGTGTCAGCAAACTGCAAAACTTAAATGCACCACAGGTATAGAATGTAGAATGGATAGTATACTTATTGATGACACAGAGGTAGGTACAGCAGTGGCCCTTCTATACCGTACTGCTATATATAGTATACTGGTGGTCACTGTGTCAGCAAACTGCAATACTAAAATGCACCACAGGTATAGAATGTAGATGGATAGTATACTTAATGACGACACAGAGGTAGGTACAGCAGTGGCCTTCCGTACTGCTATATATAGTATACTGGTGGTCACTGTGTCAGCAAACTGCAAAACTAAAATGCACCACAGGTATAGAATGTAGATGGATAGTATACTTAATGACAACACAGAAGTAGGTACAGCAGTGGCCTTCCGTACCGTACTGCTATATATAGTATACTAATGGTCACTGTGTCAGTAAACTGCAAAACTAAAATGCACCACAGGTATAGAATGTAGATGGATAGTATACTTAATGACGACACAGAGGTAGGTACAGCAGTAGCCTTCCGTACCGTACTGCTATATATAGTATACTGGTGGTCACTGTGTCAGCAAACTGCAAAACTAAAATGCACCACAGGTATAGAATGTAGATGGATATTATACTTAATGACGACACGAGGTAGGTACAGCAGTGGCCTTCCGAACCGTACTGCTATATATAGTATACTGGTGGTCACTGTGTCAGCAAACTGCAAAACTAAAATGTACCACAGGTATAGAATGTAGATGGATAGTATACTTAATGATGACACAGAGGTAGGTACAGCAGTGGCCTTCCGTACCGTACTGCTATATATAGTATACTGGTGGTCACTGTGTCAGCAAACTGCAAAACTAAAATGCACCACAGGTATAGAATGTAGATGGATAGTATACTTAATGACGACACAGAGGTAGGTACAGCAGTGGCCTTCCGTACCGTACTGCTATATATAGTATACTGCGTGGTCACTGTGTCAGCAAACTGCAAAACTAAAATGCACCACAGGTATAGAATGTAGATGGACAGTATACTTAATGACGACACAGAGGTAGGTACAGCAGTGGCCTTCCATACCGAACTGCTATATATAGTATACTGGTGGTCACTGTGTCAGCAAACTGCAAAACTAAAATGCACCACAGGTATAGAATGTAGATGGATAGTATACTTAATGACGACACAGAGGTAGGTACAGCATTGGCCTTCCGTACTGCTATATATAGTATACTGGTGGTCACTGTGTCAGCAAACTGCAAAACTAAAATGCACCACAGGTATAGAATGTAGATGGATAGTATACTTAATGACGACACAGAGGTAGGTACAGCAGTGGCCTTCCGTACCGTACTGCTATATATAGTATACTGGTGGTCACTGTGTCAGCAAACTGCAAAACTAAAATGCACCACAGGTACAGAATGTAGATGGAAAGTATACTTAATGACGACACAGAGGTAGGTACAGCAGTGGCCTTCCGTACCGTACTGCTATATATAGTATACTGGTGGTCACTGTGTCAGCAAACTGCAAAACTAAAATGCACCACAGGTATAGAATGTAGATGGATAGTATACTTAATGACAACACAGAGGTAGGTACAGCAGTGGCCTTCCGTACCGTACTGCTATATATAGTATACTGGTGGTCACTGTGTCAGCAAACTGCAAAACTAAAATGCACCACAGGTATAGAATGTAGATGGATAGTATACTTAATGACAACACAGAGGTAGGTACAGCAGTGGCCTTCCGTACCGTACTGCTATATATAGTATACTGGTGGTCACTGTGTCAGCAAACTGCAAAACTAAAATGCACCACAGGTATAGAATGTAGATGGATAGTATACTTAATGACGACACAGAGGTAGGTACAGCAGTGGCCTTCCGTACCGTACTGCTATATATAGTATACTGGTGGTCACTGTGTCAGCAAACTGCAAAACTAAAATGTACCACAGGTATAGAATGTAGATGGATAGTATACTTAATGACGACACAGAGGTAGGTACAGCAGTGGCCTTCCGTACCGTACTGCTATATATAGTATACTGGTGGTCACTGTGTCAGCAAACTGCAAAACTAAAATGCACCACAGGTATAGAATGTAGATGGATAGTATACTTAATGACGACACAGAGGTAGGTACAGCAGTGGCCTTCCGTACCGTACTGCTATATATAGTATACTGGTGGTCACTGTGTCAGCAAACTGCAAAACTAAAATGCACCACAGGTATAGAATGTAGATGGACAGTATACTTAATGACGACACAGAGGTAGGTACAGCAGTGGCCTTCCGTACCGTACTGCTATATATAGTATACTGGTGGTCACTGTGTCAGCAAACTGCAAAACTAAAATGCACCACAGGTATAGAATGTAGATGGATAGTATACTTAATGACGACACAGAGGTAGGTACAGCAGTGGCCTTCCGTACCGTACTGCTATATATAGTATACTGGTGGTCACTGTGTCAGCAAACTGCAAAACTAAAATGCACCACAGGTACAGAATGTAGATGGATAGTATACTTAATGACGACACAGAGGTAGGTACAGCAGTGGCCTTCCGTACCGTACTGCTATATATAGTATACTGGTGGTCACTGTGTCAGCAAACTGCAAAACTAAAATGCACCACAGGTATAGAATGTAGATGGATAGTATACTTAATGACGACACAGAGGTAGGTACAGCAGTGGCCTTCCGTACCGTACTGCTATATATAGTATACTGGTGGTCACTGTGTCAGCAAACTGCAAAACTAAAATGCACCACAGGTACAGAATGTAGATGGATAGTATACTTAATGACGACACAGAGGTAGGTACAGCAGTGGCCTTCCGTACCGTACTGCTATATATAGTATACTGGTGGTCACTGTGTCAGCAAACTGCAAAACTAAAATTGCACCACAGGTATAGAATGTAGATGGATAGTATACTTAATGACAACACAGAGGTAGGTACAGCAGTGGCCTTCGGTACCGTACTGCTATATATAGTATACTGGTGGTCACTGTGTCAGCAAACTGCAAAACTAAAATGCACCACAGGTATAGAATGTAGATGGATAGTATACTTAATGACGACACAGAGGTAGGTACAGCAGTGGCCTTCCGTACCGTACTGCTATATATAGTATACTGGTGGTCACTGTGTCAGCAAACTGCAAAACTAAAATGCACCACAGGTATAGAATGTAGATGGATAGTATACTTAATGATGACACAGAGGTAGGTACAGCAGTGGCCTTCCGTACTGCTATATATAGTATACTGGTGGTCACTGTGTCAGCAAACTGCAAAACTAAAATGCACCACAGGTATAGAATGTAGATGGATAGTATACTTAATGACAACACAGAGGTAGGTACAGCAGTGGCCTTCCGTACCGTACTGCTATATATAGTATACTGGTGGTCACTGTGTCAGTAAACTGCAAAACTAAAATGCACCACAGGTATAGAATGTAGATGGATATTATACTTAATGACGACACAGAGGTAGGTACAGCAGTGGCCTTCCGTACCGTACTGCTATATATAGTATACTGGTGGTCACTGTGTCAGCAAACTGCAAAACTAAAATGTACCACAGGTATAGAATGTAGATGGATAGTATACTTAATGATGACACAGAGGTAGGTACAGCAGTGGCCTTCCGTACCGTACTGCTATATATAGTATACTTGTGGTCGCTGTGTCAGCAAACTGCAAAACTAAAATGCACCACAGGTATAGAATGTAGATGGATAGTATACTTAATGACGACACAGAGGTAGGTACAGCAGTGGCCTTCCGTACCGTACTGCTATATATAGTATACTGGTGGTCACTGTGTCAGCAAACTGCAAAACTAAAATGCACCACAGGTATAGAATGTAGATGGACAGTATACTTAATGACGACACAGAGGTAGGTACAGCAGTGGCCTTCCGTACCGTACTGCTATATATAGTATACTGGTGGTCACTGTGTCAGCAAACTGCAAAACTAAAATGCACCACAGGTATAGAATGTAGATGGATAGTATACTTAATGACGACACAGAGGTAGGTACAGCAGTGGCCTTCCGTACTGCTATATATAGTATACTGGTGGTCACTGTGTCAGCAAACTGCAAAACTAAAATGCACCACAGGTATAGAATGTAGATGGATAGTATACTTAATGACGACACAGAGGTAGGTACAGCAGTGGCCTTCCGTACCGTACTGCTATATATAGTATACTGGTGGTCACTGTGTCAGCAAACTGCAAAACTAAAATGCACCACAGGTATAGAATGTAGATGGATAGTATACTTAATGACGACACAGAGGTAGGTACAGCAGTGGCCTTCCGTACCGTACTGCTATATATAGTATACTGGTGGTCACTCTGTCAGCAAACTGCAAAACTAAAATGCACCACAGGTATAGAATGTAGATGGATAGTATACTTAATGACGACACAGAGGTAGGTACAGCAGTGGCCTTCCGTACCGCACTGCTATATATAGTATACTGGTGGTCACTGTGTCAGCAAACTGCAAAACTAAAATGCACCACAGGTATAGAATGTAGATGGATAGTATACTTATTGATGACACAGAGGTAGGTACAGCAGTGGCCTTCTATACCGTACTGCTATATATAGTATACTGGTGGTCACTGTGTCAGCAAACTGCAATACTAAAATGCACCACAGGTATAGAATGTAGATGGATAGTATACTTAATGACGACACAGAGGTAGGTACAGCAGTGGCCTTCCGTACTGCTATATATAGTATACTGGTGGTCACTGTGTCAGCAAACTGCAAAACTAAAATGCACCACAGGTATAGAATGTAGATGGATAGTATACTTAATGACAACACAGAAGTAGGTACAGCAGTGGCCTTCCGTACCGTACTGCTATATATAGTATACTAATGGTCACTGTGTCAGTAAACTGCAAAACTAAAATGCACCACAGGTATAGAATGTAGATGGATATTATACTTAATGACGACACAGAGGTAGGTACAGCAGTAGCCTTCCGTACCGTACTGCTATATATAGTATACTGGTGGTCACTGTGTCAGCAAACTGCAAAACTAAAATGCACCACAGGTATAGAATGTAGATGGATATTATACTTAATGACGACACAGAGGTAGGTACAGCAGTGGCCTTCCGAACCGTACTGCTATATATAGTATACTGGTGGTCACTGTGTCAGCAAACTGCAAAACTAAAATGTACCACAGGTATAGAATGTAGATGGATAGTATACTTAATGATGACACAGAGGTAGGTACAGCAGTGGCCTTCCGTACCGTACTGCTATATATAGTATACTGGTGGTCACTGTGTCAGCAAACTGCAAAACTAAAATGCACCACAGGTATAGAATGTAGATGGATAGTATACTTAATGACGACACAGAGGTAGGTACAGCAGTGGCCTTCCGTACCGTACTGCTATATATAGTATACTGGTGGTCACTGTGTCAGCAAACTGCAAAACTAAAATGCACCACAGGTATAGAATGTAGATGGACAGTATACTTAATGACGACACAGAGGTAGGTACAGCAGTGGCCTTCCATACCGAACTGCTATATATAGTATACTGGTGGTCACTGTGTCAGCAAACTGCAAAACTAAAATGCACCACAGGTATAGAATGTAGATGGATAGTATACTTAATGACGACACAGAGGTAGGTACAGCATTGGCCTTCCGTACTGCTATATATAGTATACTGGTGGTCACTGTGTCAGCAAACTGCAAAACTAAAATGCACCACAGGTATAGAATGTAGATGGATAGTATACTTAATGACGACACAGAGGTAGGTACAGCAGTGGCCTTCCGTACCGTACTGCTATATATAGTATACTGGTGGTCACTGTGTCAGCAAACTGCAAAACTAAAATGCACCACAGGTACAGAATGTAGATGGAAAGTATACTTAATGACGACACAGAGGTAGGTACAGCAGTGGCCTTCCGTACCGTACTGCTATATATAGTATACTGGTGGTCACTGTGTCAGCAAACTGCAAAACTAAAATGCACCACAGGTATAGAATGTAGATGGATAGTATACTTAATGACAACACAGAGGTAGGTACAGCAGTGGCCTTCCGTACCGTACTGCTATATATAGTATACTGGTGGTCACTGTGTCAGCAAACTGCAAAACTAAAATGCACCACAGGTATAGAATGTAGATGGATAGTATACTTAATGACAACACAGAGGTAGGTACAGCAGTGGCCTTCCGTACCGTACTGCTATATATAGTATACTGGTGGTCACTGTGTCAGCAAACTGCAAAACTAAAATGCACCACAGGTATAGAATGTAGATGGATAGTATACTTAATGACGACACAGAGGTAGGTACAGCAGTGGCCTTCCGTACCGTACTGCTATATATAGTATACTGGTGGTCACTGTGTCAGCAAACTGCAAAACTAAAATGTACCACAGGTATAGAATGTAGATGGATAGTATACTTAATGACGACACAGAGGTAGGTACAGCAGTGGCCTTCCGTACCGTACTGCTATATATAGTATACTGGTGGTCACTGTGTCAGCAAACTGCAAAACTAAAATGCACCACAGGTATAGAATGTAGATGGATAGTATACTTAATGACGACACAGAGGTAGGTACAGCAGTGGCCTTCCGTACCGTACTGCTATATATAGTATACTGGTGGTCACTGTGTCAGCAAACTGCAAAACTAAAATGCACCACAGGTATAGAATGTAGATGGACAGTATACTTAATGACGACACAGAGGTAGGTACAGCAGTGGCCTTCCGTACCGTACTGCTATATATAGTATACTGGTGGTCACTGTGTCAGCAAACTGCAAAACTAAAATGCACCACAGGTATAGAATGTAGATGGATAGTATACTTAATGACGACACAGAGGTAGGTACAGCAGTGGCCTTCCGTACCGTACTGCTATATATAGTATACTGGTGGTCACTGTGTCAGCAAACTGCAAAACTAAAATGCACCACAGGTACAGAATGTAGATGGATAGTATACTTAATGACGACACAGAGGTAGGTACAGCAGTGGCCTTCCGTACCGTACTGCTATATATAGTATACTGGTGGTCACTGTGTCAGCAAACTGCAAAACTAAAATGCACCACAGGTATAGAATGTAGATGGATAGTATACTTAATGACGACACAGAGGTAGGTACAGCAGTGGCCTTCCGTACCGTACTGCTATATATAGTATACTGGTGGTCACTGTGTCAGCAAACTGCAAAACTAAAATGCACCACAGGTACAGAATGTAGATGGATAGTATACTATACTTAATGACGACACAGAGGTAGGTACAGCAGTGGCCTTCCGTACCGTACTGCTATATATAGTATACTGGTGGTCACTGTGTCAGCAAACTGCAAAACTAAAATGCACCACAGGTATAGAATGTAGATGGATAGTATACTTAATGACAACACAGAGGTAGGTACAGCAGTGGCCTTCGGTACCGTACTGCTATATATAGTATACTGGTGGTCACTGTGTCAGCAAACTGCAAAACTAAAATGCACCACAGGTATAGAATGTAGATGGATAGTATACTTAATGACGACACAGAGGTAGGTACAGCAGTGGCCTTCCGTACCGTACTGCTATATATAGTATACTGGTGGTCACTGTGTCAGCAAACTGCAAAACTAAAATGCACCACAGGTATAGAATGTAGATGGATAGTATACTTAATGACGACACAGAGGTAGGTACAGCAGTGGCCTTCCGTACCGTACTGCTATATATAGTATACTGGTGGTCACTGTGTCAGCAAACTGCAAAACTAAAATGCACCACAGGTATAGAATGTAGATGGATAGTATACTTAATGATGACACAGAGGTAGGTACAGCAGTGGCCTTCCGTACTGCTATATATAGTATACTGGTGGTCACTGTGTCAGCAAACTGCAAAACTAAAATGCACCACAGGTATAGAATGTAGATGGATAGTATACTTAATGACAACACAGAGGTAGGTACAGCAGTGGCCTTCCGTACCGTACTGCTATATATAGTATACTGGTGGTCACTGTGTCAGTAAACTGCAAAACTAAAATGCACCACAGGTATAGAATGTAGATGGATATTATACTTAATGACGACACAGAGGTAGGTACAGCAGTGGCCTTCCGTACCGTACTGCTATATATAGTATACTGGTGGTCACTGTGTCAGCAAACTGCAAAACTAAAATGTACCACAGGTATAGAATGTAGATGGATAGTATACTTAATGATGACACAGAGGTAGGTACAGCAGTGGCCT
>NW_026969014.1:0-58000 GCF_028390025.1 Pseudophryne corroboree
ATGCAGCGCTGAGGTGTCAGAGGGGGGAGACAGGGTGGGTGGCAGTAGTGCAGTAGTGGGGGCTGCTGGAGGCAGTGTCTATGTGGGTAATCTTGTCCCCATGCAGCGCTGAGGTGTCAGAGGGGGGAGACAGGGTGGGTGGCAGTAGTGCAGTAGTGGGGGCTGCTGGAGGCAGTGTATATGTGGGTAATCTTATCCCCATGTAGAGCTGAGGTGTCAGAGGGGGGAGACAGGACGGTGGGGCAGTAGTGCGCGGGGGCTGCTGGAGGCAGTGTATATGTGGGTAATCTTATCCCCATGCAGAGCTGAGGTGTCAGAGGGTGGAGACAGGGTGGGTGGCAGTAGTGCAGTAGTGGGGGCTGCTGGAGGCAGGGTATATGTGGGTAATCTTGTCCCCATGCAGCACTGAGGTGTCAGAGGGGGGAGACAGGGTGGGTGGCAGTAGTGCAGTACTGGGGGCTGCTGGAGGCAGTGTATATGTGGGTAATCTTATCCCCATGCAGCGCTGAGGTGTCAGAGGGGGGAGACAGGACGGTGGGGCAGTAGTGGGGGCTGCTGGAGGCAGGGTATATGTGGGTAATCTTGTCCCCATGCAGCACTGAGGTGTCAGAGGGGGGAGACAGGGTGGGTGGCAGTAGTGCAGTAGTGGGGGCTGCTGGAGGCAGTGTCTATGTGGGTAATATTGTCCCCATGCAGCGCTGAGGTGTCAGAGGGGGGAGACAGGGTGGGTGGCAGTAGTGCAGTACTGGGGGCTGCTGGAGGCAGTGTATATGTGGGTAATTTTGTTCCCATGCAGCACTGAGGTTTCAGAGGGGGGAGACAGGGTGGGTGGCAGTAGTGCAGTAGCGGGGGCTGCTGGAGGCAGTGTCTATGTGGGTAATCTTGTCCCCATGCAGCACTGAGGTGTCAGAGGGGGGAGACAGGGTGGGTGGCAGTAGTGCAGTAGCGGGGGCTGCCAGTGGCAGTGTCTATGTGGGTAATCTTGTCCCCATGCAGCGCTGAGGTGTCAGAGGGGGGAGACAGGGTGGGTGGCAGTAGTGCAGTAGTGGGGGCTGCTGGAGGCAGTGTATATGTGGGTAATCTTGTCCCCATGCAGTGCTGAGGTGTCAGAGGGGGGAGACAGGGTGGGTGGAAGTAGCGGGGGCTGCTGGAGGCAGTGTCTATGTGGGTAATCTTGTCCCTATGCAGCACTGAGGTGTCAGAGGGGGGAGACAGGGTGGGTGGCAGTAGTGCAGTAGCAGGGGCTGCTGGAGGCAGTGTATATGTGGGTAATCTTGTCCCCATGCAGCACTGAGGTGTCAGAGGGGGGAGACAGGGTGGGTGGCAGTAGTGCAGTAGCGGGGGCTGCTGGAGGCAGTGTATATGTGGGTAATCTTGTCCCCATGCAGCGCTGAGGTGTCAGTGGGGGGAGACAGGGTGGGTGGCAGTAGTGCAGTAGCGGGGGCTGCTGGAGGCAGTGTATATATGGGTAATCTTGTCCCCATGCAGCACTGAGGTGTCAGAGGGGGAAGACAGGGTGGGTGGCAGTAGTGCAGTAGCGGGGGCTGCTGGAGGCCGTGTCTATGTGGGTAACCTTGTCCCCATGCAGTGCTGAGGTGTCAGAGGGGGAGACAGTGTGGGTGGCAGTAGTGCAGTACTGGGGGCTGCTGGTGGCAGTGTCTATGTGGGTAACCTTGTCCCCATGCAGCGCTGAGGTGTCAGAGGGGGAGACAGTGTGGGTGGCATTAGTGCAGTACTGGGGGCTGCTGGTGGCAGTGTCTATGTGGGTAATCTTGTCCCCATGCAGCACTGAGGTGTCAGAGGGGGGAGACAGGGTGGGTGGCAGTAGTGCAGTAGTGGGGGCTGCTGGAGGCAGTGTCTATGTGGGTAATCTTGTCCCCATGCAGCACTGAGGTGTCAGAGGGGGGAGACAGGGTGGGTGGCAGTAGTGCAGTACTGGGGGCTGCTGGAGGCAGTGTCTATGTGGGTAATCTTGTCCCCATGCAGCACTGAGATGTCAGAGGGTGGAGACAGGGTGGGTGGCAGTAGTGCAGTAGTGGGGGCTGCTGGAGGCAGTGTCTATGTGGGTAATCTTGTCCCCATGCAGCACTGAGGTGTCAGAGGGGGGAGACAGGGTGGGTGGCAGTAGTGCAGTAGTGGGGGCTGCTGGAGGCAGTGTCTATGTGGGTATTCTTGTCCCCATGCAGCACTGAGGTGTCAGAGGGGGGAGACAGGATGGTGGCAGTAGTGCAGTACTGGGGGCTGCTGGAGGCAGTGTCTATGTGGGTAATCTTGTCCCCATGCAGCACTGAGGTGTCAGAGGGGGGAGACAGGATGGTGGCAGTAGTGCAGTAGCGGGGGCTGCTGGTGGCAGTGTCTATGTGGGGTAACCTTGTCCCCATGCAGCGCTGAGGTGTCAGAGGGGGGAGACAGGGTGGGTGGCAGTAGTGCAGTACTGGGGGCTGCTGGAGGCAGTGTATATGTGGGTAATCTTGTCCCCATGCAGCACTGAGGTGTCAGAGGGGGGAGACAGGGTGGGTGGCAGTAGTGCAGTAGCGGGGGCTGCTGGAGGCAGTGTCTATGTGGGTAATCTTGTCCCCATGGAGCTCTGAGGTGTCAGAGGGGGGAGACAGGGTGGGTGGCAGTAGTGCAGTAGTGGGGGCTGCTGGAGGCAGTGTCTATGTGGGTAACCTTGTCCCCATGCAGCACTGAGGTGTCAGAGGGGGGAGACAGGGTGGGTGGCAGTAGTGCAGTAGTGGGGGCTGCTGGAGGCAGTGTATATGTGGGTAATATTGTCCCCATGCAGCGCTGAGGTGTCAGAGGGGGGAGACAGGGTGGGTGGCAGTAGTGCAGTAGTGGGGGCTGCTGGAGGCAGTGTCTATGTGGGTAATCTTGTCCCCATGCAGCGCTGAGGTGTCAGAGGGGGGAGACAGGGTGGGTGGCAGTAGGGCAGTAGCGGGGGCTGCTGGAGGCAGTGTCTATGTGGGTAATATTGTCCCCATGCAGCACTGAGGTGTCAGAGGGGGGAGACAGGGTGGGTGGCAGTAGTGCAGTAGCGGGGGCTGCTGGAGGCAGTGTATATGTGGGTAATATTGTCCCCATGCAGCACTGAGGTGTCAGAGGGGGGAGACAGGGTGGGTGGCAGTAGTGCAGTAGCGGGGGCTGCTGGAGGCAGTGTATATGTGGGTAATCTTGTCCCCATGCAGCACTGAGGTGTCAGAGGGGGGAGACAGGATGGGTGGCAGTAGTGCAGTACTGGGGGCTGCTGGAGGCAGTGTATATGTGGGTAATCTTGTCCCCATGCAGCGCTGAGGTGTCAGAGGGGGGAGACAGGGTGGGTGGCAGTAGTGCAGTACTGGGGGCTGCTGGAGGCAGTGTCTATGTGGGTAACCTTGTCCCCATGCAGCGCTGAGGTGTCAGAGGGGGGAGACAGGGTGGGTGGCAGTAGTGCAGTACTGGGGGCTGCTGGAGGCAGTGTCTATGTGGGTAATCTTGTCCCCATGCAGCACTGAGGTGTCAGAGGGGGGAGACAGGGTGGGTGGCAGTAGTGCAGTAGTGGGGGCTGCTGGAGGCAGTGTCTATGTGGGTAATCTTGTCCCCATGCAGAGCTGAGGTGTCAGAGGGGGGAGACAGGGTGGGTGGCAGTAGGGCAGTAGCGGGGGCTGCTGGAGGCAGTGTATATGTGGGTAATCTTGTCCCCATGCAGCGCTGAGGTGTCAGAGGGGGAGACAGGGTGGGTGGCAGTAGTGCAGTAGTGGGGGCTGCCAGTGGCAGTGTCTATGTGGGTAATCTTGTCCCCATGCAGCACTGAGGTGTCAGAGGGGGGAGACAGGGTGGGTGGCAGTAGTGCAGTAGCAGGGGCTGCTGGAGGCAGTGTATATGTGGGTAATATTGTCCCCATGCAGCGCTGAGGTGTCAGAGGGGGGAGACAGGGTGGGTGGCAGTAGTGCAGTAGCGGGGGCTGCCAGTGGCAGTGTCTATGTGGGTAATCTTGTCCCCATGCAGCACTGAGGTGTCAGAGGGGGGAGACAGGGTGGGTGGCAGTAGTGCAGTAGTGGGGGCTGCAAGAGGCAGTGTATATGTGGGTAATCTTGTCCCCATGCAGTGCTGAGGTGTCAGAGGGGGGAGACAGGGTGGGTGGCAGTAGTGGGGTCTGCCAGAGGCAGTGTCTATGTGGGTAATCTTGTCCCCATGCAGCACTGAGGTGTCAGAGGGGGGAGACAGGGTGGGTGGCAGTAGTGCAGTAGTGGGGGCTGCTGGAGGCAGTGTATATGTGGGTAATCTTGTCCCCATGCAGCACTGAGGTGTCAGAGGGGGGAGACAGGGTGGGTGGCAGTAGTGCAGTAGTGGGGGCTGCCAGTGGCAGTGTCTATGTGGGTAATCTTGTCCCCATGCAGCACTGAGGTGTCAGAGGGGGGAGACAGGGTGGGTGGCAGTAGTGCAGTAGCAGGGGCTGCTGGAGGCAGTGTATATGTGGGTAATATTGTCCCCATGCAGCGCTGAGGTGTCAGAGGGGGGAGACAGGGTGGGTGGCAGTAGTGCAGTAGCGGGGGCTGCCAGTGGCAGTGTCTATGTGGGTAATCTTGTCCCCATGCAGCACTGAGGTGTCAGAGGGGGGAGACATGGTGGGTGGCAGTAGTGCAGTAGTGGGGGCTGCAAGAGGCAGTGTATATGTGGGTAATCTTGTCCCATGCAATGCTGAGGTGTCAGAGGGGGGAGACAGGGTGGGTGGCAGTAGTGCAGTAGTGGGGGCTGCTGGAGGCAGTGTATATGTGGGTAATCTTGTCCCCATGCAGCACTGAGGTGTCAGAGGGGGGAGACAGGGTGGGTGGCAGTAGTGCAGTAGTGGGGGCTGCAAGAGGCAGTGTATATGTGGGTAATCTTGTCCCCATGCAATGCTGAGGTGTCAGAGGGGGGAGACAGGGTGGGTGGCAGTAGTGCAGTAGTGGGGTCTGCCAGAGGCAGTGTTTATGTGGGTAATCTTGTCCCCATGCAGTGCTGAGGTGTCAGAGGGGGGAGACAGGGTGGGTGGCAGTAGTGGGGTCTGCCAGAGGCAGTGTCTATGTGGGTAATCTTGTCCCCATGCAGCACTGAGGTGTCAGAGGGGGGAGACAGGGTGGGTGGCAGTAGTGGGGTCTGCCAGAGGCAGTGTCTATGTGGGTAATCTTGTCCCCATGCAGCACTGAGGTGTCAGAGGGGGGAGACAGGGTGGGTGGCAGTAGTGCAGTAGTGGGGGCTGCTGGAGGCAGTGTCTATGTGGGTAATCTTGTCCCCATGCAGTGCTGAGGTGTCAGAGGGGGGAGACAGGGTGGGTGGCAGTAGTGCAGTAGTGGGGGCTGCTGGAGGCAGTGTTTATGTGGGTAATCTTGTCCCCATGCAGCACTGAGGTGTCAGAGGGGGGAGACAGGGTGGGTGGCAGTAGTGCAGTAGTGGGGGCTGCTGGAGGCAGTGTATATGTGGGTAATCTTGTCCCCATGCAGCACTGAGGTGTCAGAGGGGGGAGACAGGGTGGGTGGCAGTAGTGCAGTAGTGGGGTCTGCCAGAGGCAGTGTTTATGTGGGTAATCTTGTCCCCATGCAGTGCTGAGGTGTCAGAGGGGGGAGACAGGGTGGGTGGCAGTAGTGGGGTCTGCCAGAGGCAGTGTCTATGTGGGTAATCTTGTCCCCATGTAGTGCTGAGGTGTCAGAGGGGGGAGACAGGGTGGGTGGCAGTAGTGCAGTAGTGGGGTCTGCCAGAGGCAGTGTCTATGTGGGTAATCTTGTCCCCATGTAGTGCTGAGGTGTCAGAGGGGGGAGACAGGGTGGGTGGCAGTAGTGCAGTAGTGGGGTCTGCCAGAGGCAGTGTTTATGTGGGTAATCTTGTCCCCATGTAGTGCTGAGGTGTCAGAGGGGGGAGACAGGGTGGGTGGCAGTAGTGCAGTAGTGGGGTCTGCCAGAGGCAGTGTCTATGTGGGTAATCTTGTCCCCATGCAGCACTGAGGTGTCAGAGGGGGGAGACAGGGTGGGTGGCAGTAGTGCAGTACTGGGGGCTGCTGGAGGCAGTGTATATGTGGGTAATCTTGTCCCCATGCAGCACTGAGGTGTCAGAGGGGGGAGACAGGGTGGGTGGCAGTAGTGCAGTAGTGGGGGCTGCTGGAGGCAGTGTATATGTGGGTAACCTTGTCCCCATGCAGCTCTGAGGTGTCAGAGGGGGGAGACAGGGTGGATGGCAGTAGTGCAGTAGTGGGGGCTGCTGGAGGCAGTGTCTATGTGGGTAATCTTGTCCCCATGCAGTGCTGAGGTGTCAGAGGGGGGAGACAGGGTGGGTGGCAGTAGTGGGGTCTGCCAGAGGCAGTGTCTATGTGGGTAATCTTGTCCCCATGCAGCACTGAGGTGTCAGAGGGGGGAGACAGGGTGGGTGGCAGTAGTGCAGTAGTGGGGGCTGCTGGAGGCAGTGTCTATGTGGGTAATCTTGTCCCCATGCAGCACTGAGGTGTCAGAGGGGGGAGACAGGGTGGGTGGCAGTAGTGCAGTAGTGGGGTCTGCCAGAGGCAGTGTATATGTGGGTAATCTTGTCCCCATGCAGCACTGAGGTGTCAGAGGGGGGAGACAGGGTGGGTGGCAGTAGTGCAGTAGCGGGGGCTGCTGGAGGCAGTGTATATGTGGGTAATCTTGTCCCCATGCAGCGCTGAGGTGTCAGAGGGGGGAGACAGGGTGGGTGGCAGTAGTGCAGTACTAGGGGCTGCTGGAGGCAGTGTATATGTGGGTAATCTTGTCCCCATGCAGCGCTGAGGTGTCAGAGGGGGAGACAGGGTGGGTGGCAGTAGTGCAGTAGTGGGGGCTGCCAGTGGCAGTGTCTATGTGGGTAATCTTGTCCCCATGCAGCACTGAGGTGTCAGAGGGGGGAGACAGGGTGGGTGGCAGTAGTGCAGTAGCAGGGGCTGCTGGAGGCAGTGTATATGTGGGTAATATTGTCCCCATGCAGCGCTGAGGTGTCAGAGGGGGGAGACAGGGTGGGTGGCAGTAGTGCAGTAGCGGGGGCTGCCAGTGGCAGTGTCTATGTGGGTAATCTTGTCCCCATGCAGCACTGAGGTGTCAGAGGGGGGAGACAGGGTGGGTGGCAGTAGTGCAGTAGCGGGGGCTGCCAGTGGCAGTGTCTATGTGGGTAATCTTGTCCCCATGCAGCACTGAGATGTCAGAGGGTGGAGACAGGGTGGGTGGCAGTAGTGCAGTAGTGGGGGCTGCTGGAGGCAGTGTCTATGTGGGTAATCTTGTCCCCATGCAGCACTGAGGTGTCAGAGGGGGAGACAGGGTGGGTGGCAGTAGTGCAGTAGTGGGGGCTGCTGGAGACAGTGTCTATGTGGGTAACCTTGTCCCCATGCAGCGCTGAGGTGTCAGAGGGGGGAGACAGGGTGGGTGGCAGTAGTGCAGTACTGGGGGCTGCTGGAGGCAGTGTATATGTGGGTAATCTTGTCCCCATGCAGCACTGAGGTGTCAGAGGGGGGAGACAGGGTGGGTGGCAGTAGTGCAGTAGCGGGGGCTGCTGGAGGCAGTGTCTATGTGGGTAATCTTGTCCCCATGGAGCTCTGAGGTGTCAGAGGGGGGAGACAGGGTGGGTGGCAGTAGTGCAGTAGTGGGGGCTGCTGGAGGCAGTGTCTATGTGGGTAACCTTGTCCCCATGCAGCACTGAGGTGTCAGAGGGGGGAGACAGGGTGGGTGGCAGTAGTGCAGTAGTGGGGGCTGCTGGAGGCAGTGTATATGTGGGTAATATTGTCCCCATGCAGCGCTGAGGTGTCAGAGGGGGGAGACAGGGTGGGTGGCAGTAGTGCAGTAGTGGGGGCTGCTGGAGGCAGTGTCTATGTGGGTAATCTTGTCCCCATGCAGCGCTGAGGTGTCAGAGGGGGGAGACAGGGTGGGTGGCAGTAGGGCAGTAGCGGGGGCTGCTGGAGGCAGTGTCTATGTGGGTAATATTGTCCCCATGCAGCACTGAGGTGTCAGAGGGTGGAGACAGGGTGGATGGCAGTAGTGCAGTAGTGGGGGCTGCTGGAGGCAGTGTATATGTGGGTAATCTTGTCCCCATGCAGCACTGAGGTGTCAGAGGGGGGAGACAGGGTGGGTGGCAGTAGGGCAGTAGCGGGGGCTGCTGGAGGCAGTGTCTATGTGGGTAATATTGTCCCCATGCAGCACTGAGGTGTCAGAGGGGGGAGACAGGGTGGGTGGCAGTAGTGCAGTAGCGGGGGCTGCTGGAGGCAGTGTATATGTGGGTAATCTTGTCCCCATGCAGCACTGAGGTGTCAGAGGGGGGAGACAGGGTGGGTGGCAGTAGTGCAGTACTGGGGGCTGCTGGAGGCAGTGTATATGTGGGTAATCTTGTCCCCATGCAGCGCTGAGGTGTCAGAGGGGGGAGACAGGGTGGGTGGCAGTAGTGCAGTACTGGGGGCTGCTGGAGGCAGTGTCTATGTGGGTAACCTTGTCCCCATGCAGCGCTGAGGTGTCAGAGGGGGGAGACAGGGTGGGTGGCAGTAGTGCAGTACTAGGGGCTGCTGGAGGCAGTGTCTATGTGGGTAATCTTGTCCCCATGCAGAGCTGAGGTGTCAGAGGGGGGAGACAGGGTGGGTGGCAGTAGGGCAGTAGCGGGGGCTGCTGGAGGCAGTGTATATGTGGGTAATCTTGTCCCCATGCAGCGCTGAGGTGTCAGAGGGGGAGACAGGGTGGGTGGCAGTAGTGCAGTAGTGGGGGCTGCCAGTGGCAGTGTCTATGTGGGTAATCTTGTCCCCATGCAGCACTGAGGTGTCAGAGGGGGGAGACAGGGTGGGTGGCAGTAGTGCAGTAGCAGGGGCTGCTGGAGGCAGTGTATATGTGGGTAATATTGTCCCCATGCAGCGCTGAGGTGTCAGAGGGGGGAGACAGGGTGGGTGGCAGTAGTGCAGTAGCGGGGGCTGCCAGTGGCAGTGTCTATGTGGGTAATCTTGTCCCCATGCAGCACTGAGGTGTCAGAGGGGGGAGACAGGGTGGGTGGCAGTAGTGCAGTAGTGGGGGCTGCAAGAGGCAGTGTATATGTGGGTAATCTTGTCCCCATGCAGCACTGAGGTGTCAGAGGGGGGAGACAGGGTGGGTGGCAGTAGTGCAGTAGCAGGGGCTGCTGGAGGCAGTGTATATGTGGGTAATCTTGTCCCCATGCAGCACTGAGGTGTCAGAGGGGGGAGACAGGGTGGGTGGCAGTAGTGCAGTAGTGGGGGCTGCTGGAGGCAGTGTATATGTGGGTAATCTTGTCCCCATGCAGTGCTGAGGTGTCAGAGGGGGGAGACAGGGTGGGTGGCAGTAGTGGGGTCTGCCAGAGGCAGTGTCTATGTGGGTAATCTTGTCCCCATGCAGCACTGAGGTGTCAGAGGGGGGAGACAGGGTGGGTGGCAGTAGTGCAGTAGTGGGGGCTGCCAGTGGCAGTGTCTATGTGGGTAATCTTGTCCCCATGCAGCACTGAGGTGTCAGAGGGGGGAGACAGGGTGGGTGGCAGTAGTGCAATAGCAGGGGCTGCTGGAGGCAGTGTATATGTGGGTAATATTGTCCCCATGCAGCGCTGAGGTGTCAGAGGGGGGAGACAGGGTGGGTGGCAGTAGTGCAGTAGCGGGGGCTGCTGGAGGCAGTGTCTATGTGGGTAATCTTGTCCCATGCAATGCTGAGGTGTCAGAGGGGGGAGACAGGGTGGGTGGCAGTAGTGGGGTCTGCCAGAGGCAGTGTCTATGTGGGTAATCTTGTCCCCATGCAGCACTGAGGTGTCAGAGGGGGGAGACAGGGTGGGTGGCAGTAGTGCAGTAGTGGGGTCTGCCAGAGGCAGTGTTTATGTGGGTAATCTTGTCCCCATGCAGTGCTGAGGTGTCAGAGGGGGGAGACAGGGTGGGTGGCAGTAGTGGGGTCTGCCAGAGGCAGTGTCTATGTGGGTAATCTTGTCCCCATGCAGCACTGAGGTGTCAGAGGGGGGAGACAGGGTGGGTGGCAGTAGTGGGGTCTGCCAGAGGCAGTGTCTATGTGGGTAATCTTGTCCCCATGCAGCACTGAGGTGTCAGAGGGGGGAGACAGGGTGGGTGGCAGTAGTGCAGTAGTGGGGGCTGCTGGAGGCAGTGTATATGTGGGTAATCTTGTCCCCATGCAGTGCTGAGGTGTCAGAGGGGGGAGACAGGGTGGTTGGCAGTAGTGCAGTAGTGGGGGCTGCTGGAGGCAGTGTTTATGTGGGTAATCTTGTCCCCATGCAGCACTGAGGTGTCAGAGGGGGGAGACAGGGTGGGTGGCAGTAGTGCAGTAGTGGGGGCTGCTGGAG
The DNA here is from genome assembly GCF_028390025.1 of Pseudophryne corroboree. NCBI lineage: Eukaryota > Metazoa > Chordata > Amphibia > Anura > Myobatrachidae > Pseudophryne > Pseudophryne corroboree. Next base: position 10,273 of record NW_026969014.1, read on the forward strand.
GCAGTGTTTATGTGGGTAATCTTGTCCCCATGCAGCGCTGAGGTGTCAGAGGGGGGAGACAGGGTGGGTGGCAGTAGTGCAGTAGTGGGGGCTGCTGGAGGCAGTGTATATGTGGGTAATCTTGTCCCCATGCAGCACTGAGGTGTCAGAGGGGGGAGACAGGGTGGGTGGCAGTAGTGCAGTAGTGGGGTCTGCCAGAGGCAGTGTTTATGTGGGTAATCTTGTCCCCATGCAGCACTGAGGTGTCAGAGGGGGGAGACAGGGTGGGTGGCAGTAGTGGGGTCTGCCAGAGGCAGTGTCTATGTGGGTAATCTTGTCCCCATGCAGCACTGAGGTGTCAGAGGGGGGAGACAGGGTGGGTGGCAGTAGTGGGGTCTGCCAGAGGCAGTGTCTATGTGGGTAATCTTGTCCCCATGCAGCACTGAGGTGTCAGAGGGGGGAGACAGGGTGGGTGGCAGTAGTGGGTCTGCCAGAGCCAGTGTCTATGTGGGTAATCTTGTCCCCATGCAGTGCTGAGGTGTCAGAGGGGGGAGACAGGGTGGGTGGCAGTAGTGGGGTCTGCCAGAGGCAGTGTCTATGTGGGTAATCTTGTCCCCATGCAGCACTGAGGTGTCAGAGGGGGGAGACAGGGTGGGTGGCAGTAGTGCAGTAGTGGGGGCTGCTGGAGGCAGTGTCTATGTGGGTAATCTTGTCCCCATGCAGCACTGAGGTGTCAGAGGGGGGAGACAGGGTGGGTGGCAGTAGTGCAGTAGTGGGGGCTGCTGGTGGCAGTGTCTATGTGGGTAATCTTGTCCCCATGCAGTGCTGAGGTGTCAGAGGGGGGAGACAGGGTGGGTGGCAGTAGTGCAGTAGTGGGGGCTGCTGGAGGCAGTGTCTATGTGGGTAATCTTGTCCCCATGCAGCGCTGAGGTGTCAGAGGGGGGAGACAGGGTGGGTGGCAGTAGTGCAGTAGCGGGGGCTGCTGGAGGCAGTGTATATGTGGGTAATCTTGTCCCCATGCAGCGCTGAGGTGTCAGAGGGGGGAGACAGGGTGGGTGGCAGTAGTGCAGTAGTGGGGGCTGCTGGAGGCAGTGTATATGTGGGTATTCTTGTCCCCATGCAGCGCTGAGGTATCAGAGGGGGGAGATAGGGTGGGTGGCAGTAGTGCACTAGCGGGGGCTGCTGGAGGCAGTGTCTATGTGGGTAATCTTGTCCCCATGCAGCACTGAGGTGTCAGAGGGGGGAGACAGGGTGGGTGGCAGTAGTGCAGTAGTGGGGGCTGCTGGAGGCAGTGTCTATGTGGGTAATCTTGTCCCCATGCAGCGCTGAGGTGTCAGAGGGGGGGGAGACAGGGTGGAAAGCAGTTGGGCAGTAGTGGGGGCTGCTGGAGGCAGTGTATATGTGGGTAATATTGTCCCCATGCAGCACTGAGGTGTCAGAGGGTGGAGACAGGGTGGATGGCAGTAGTGCAGTAGTGGGGGCTGCTGGAGGCAGTGTATATGTGGGTAATATTGTCCCCATGCAGCACTGAGGTATCAGAGGGAGAGACAGGGTGGGTGGCAGTAGTGCAGTAGCGGGGGCTGCTGGAGGCAGTGTATATGTGGGTAATCTTGTCCCCATGCAGAGCTGAGGTGTCAGAGGGGGGAGACAGGACGGTGGGGCAGTAGTGCAGTAGTGGGGGCTGCTGGAGGCCGTGTCTATGTGGGTAATATTGTCCCCATGCAGCACTGAGGTGTCAGAGAGGGGAGACAGGGTGGGTGGCAGTAGTGCAGTAGTGGGGGCTGCTGGAGGCAGTGTATATGTGGGTAATCTTGTCCCCATGTAGTGCTGAGGTGTCAGAGGGGGGAGACAGGATGGTGGCAGTAGTGCAGTAGTGCAGTAGTGGGGGCTGCTGGAGGCAGTGTATATGTGGGTAATCTTGTCCCCATGTAGTGCTGAGGTGTCAGAGGGGGGAGACAGGGTGGATGGCAGTAGTGCAGTAGTGGGGGCTGCTGGAGGCAGTGTATATGTGGGTAATATTGTCCCCATGCAGCACTGAGGTGTCAGAGAGGGGAGACAGGGTGGGTGGCAGTAGTGCAGTAGTGGGGGCTGCTGGAGGCAGTGTATATGTGGGTAATCTTGTCCCCATGTAGTGCTGAGGTGTCAGAGGGGGGAGACAGGATGGTGGCAGTAGTGCAGTAGTGGGGGCTGCTGGAGGCAGTGTCTATGTGGGTAATCTTGTCCCCATGCAGCACTGAGGTGTCAGAGGGGGGAGACAGGGTGGGTGGCAGTAGTGCAGTAGTGGGGGCTGCTGGAGGCAGTGTCTATGTGGGTAATCTTGTCCCCATGCAGCGCTGAGGTGTCAGAGGGGGGAGACAGGGTGGGTGGCAGTAGTGCAGTAGTGGGGGCTGCTGGAGGCAGTGTATATGTGGGTAATCTTGTCCCCATGCAGCGCTGAGGTGTCAGAGGGGGGAGACAGGGTGGGTGGCAGTAGTGCAGTAGCGGGGGCTGCTGGAGGCAGTGTATATGTGGGTAATCTTGTCCCCATGCAGCGCTGAGGTGTCAGAGGGGGGAGACAGGGTGGGTGGAAGTAGCGGGAGCTGCTGGAGGCAGTGTATATGTGGGTATTCTTGTCCCCATGCAGCGCTGAGGTATCAGAGGGGGGAGATAGGGTGGGTGGCAGTAGTGCACTAGCGGGGGCTGCTGGAGGCAGTGTCTATGTGGGTAATCTTGTCCCCATGCAGCACTGAGGTGTCAGAGGGGGGAGACAGGGTGGTGGCAGTAGTGCAGTAGCGGGGGTGCTGGAGGCAGTGTATATGTGGGTAATCTTGTCCCCATGCAGCACTGAGGTGTCAGAGGGGGGAGACAGGGTGGGTGGCAGTAGTGCAGTAGTGGGGGCTGCTGGAGGCAGTGTTTATGTGGGTAATCTTGTCCCCATGCAGCGCTGAGGTGTCAGAGGGGGGAGACAGGGTGGGTGGCAGTAGTGCAGTAGTGGGGGCTGCTGGTGGCAGTGTCTATGTGGGTAATCTTGTCCCCATGCAGCGCTGAGGTGTCAGAGGGGGGAGACAGGGTGGGTGGCAGTAGTGCAGTAGTAGGGGCTGCTGGAGGCAGTGTCTATGTGGGTAATCTTGTCCCCATGCAGCACTGAGGTGTCAGAGGGGGGAGACAGGGTGGGTGGCAGTAGTGCAGTAGTGGGGGCTGCTGGAGGCAGTGTCTATGTGGGTAATCTTGTCCCCATGCAGCGCTGAGGTGTCAGAGGGGGGAGACAGGGTGGGTGGCAGTAGTGCAGTAGTGGGGGCTGCTGGAGGCAGTGTCTATGTGGGTAATCTTGTCCCCATGCAGCACTGAGGTGTCAGAGGGGGGAGACAGGGTGGGTGGCAGTAGTGCAGTAGTGGGGGCTGCTGGTGGCAGTGTCTATGTGGGTAATCTTGTCCCCATGCAGCGCTGAGGTGTCAGAGGGGGGAGACAGGGTGGGTGGCAGTAGTGCAGTAGTGGGGGCTGCTGGAGGCAGTGTATATGTGGGTATTCTTGTCCCCATGCAGCACTGAGGTGTCAGAGGGGGGAGACAGGGTGGGTGGCAGTAGTGCAGTAGTGGGGGCTGCTGGAGGCAGTGTCTATGTGGGTAATCTTGTCCCCATGCAGCACTGAGGTGTCAGAGGGGGGAGACAGGGTGGGTGGCAGTAGTGCAGTAGCGGGGGCTGCTGGAGGCAGTGTATATGTGGGTAATCTTATCCCCATGCAGAGCTGAGGTGTCAGAGGGGGGAGACAGGGTGGGTGGCAGTAGTGCAGTAGTGGGGTCTGCCAGAGGCAGTGTATATGTGGGTAATCTTGTCCCCATGCAATGCTGAGGTGTCAGAGGGGGGAGACAGGGTGGGTGGCAGTAGTGCAGTAGTGGGGGCTGCTGGAGGCAGTGTCTATGTGGGTAATCTTGTCCCCATGCAGCGCTGAGGTGTCAGAGGGGGGAGACAGGGTGGGTGGCAGTAGTGCAGTAGTGGGGGCTGCTGGAGGCAGTGTATATGTGGGTAATCTTATCCCCATGTAGAGCTGAGGTGTCAGAGGGGGGAGACAGGACGGTGGGGCAGTAGTGCAGTAGCGGGGGCTGCTGGAGGCAGTGTATATGTGGGTAATCTTATCCCCATGCAGAGCTGAGGTGTCAGAGGGGGGAGACAGGACGGTGGGGCAGTAGTGCAGTAGCGGGGGCTGCTGGAGGCAGTGTATATGTGGGTAATCTTGTCCCCATGCAGTGCTGAGGTGTCAGAGGGGGGAGACAGGGTGGGTGGCAGTAGTGCAGTAGTGGGGGCTGCCAGAGGCAGTGTATATGTGGGTAATCTTGTCCCCATGCAGCACTGAGGTGTCAGAGGGAGAGACAGGGTGGGTGGCAGTAGTGCAGTAGCGGGGGCTGCTGGAGGCAGTGTATATGTGGGTAATCTTGTCCCCATGCAGAGCTGAGGTGTCAGAGGGGGGAGACAGGACGGTGGGGCAGTAGTGCAGTAGTGGGGGCTGCTGGAGGCAGTGTATATGTGGGTAATCTTGTCCCCATGTAGTGCTGAGGTGTCAGAGGGGGGAGACAGGATGGTGGCAGTAGTGCAGTAGTGGGGGCTGCTGGAGGCAGTGTCTATGTGGGTAATCTTGTCCCCATGCAGCACTGAGGTGTCAGAGGGGGGAGACAGGGTGGGTGGCAGTAGTGCAGTAGTGGGGGCTGCTGGAGGCAGTGTCTATGTGGGTAATCTTGTCCCCATGCAGCGCTGAGGTGTCAGAGGGGGGAGACAGGGTGGGTGGCAGTAGTGCAGTAGTGGGGGCTGCTGGAGGCAGTGTATATGTGGGTAATCTTGTCCCCATGCAGCACTGAGGTGTCAGAGGGGGGAGACAGGGTGGGTGGCAGTAGTGCAGTAGTGGGGGCTGCTGGAGGCAGTGTCTATGTGGGTAATCTTGTCCCCATGCAGCACTGAGGTGTCAGAGGGGGGAGACAGGGTGGGTGGCAGTAGTGCAGTAGTGGGGGCTGCTGGAGGCAGTGTCTATGTGGGTAATCTTGTCCCCATGCAGCACTGAGGTGTCAGAGGGGGAGACAGGGTGGGTGGCAGTAGTGCAGTAGCGGGGGCTGCTGGTGGCAGTGTCTATGTGGGTAATCTTGTCCCCATGCAGCGCTGAGGTGTCAGAGGGGGGAGACAGGGTGGGTGGCAGTAGTGCAGTAGTGGGGGCTGCTGGAGGCAGTGTATATGTGGGTAATCTTGTCCCCATGCAGCACTGAGGTGTCAGAGGGGGGAGACAGGGTGGGTGGCAGTAGTGCAGTAGTGGGGGCTGCTGGAGGCAGTGTCTATGTGGGTAATCTTGTCCCCATGCAGCGCTGAGGTGTCAGAGGGGGGAGACAGGGTGGGTGGCAGTAGTGCAGTAGTGGGGGCTGCTGGAGGCAGTGTCTATGTGGGTAATCTTGTCCCCATGCAGCACTGAGGTGTCAGAGGGGGGAGACAGGGTGGGTGGCAGTAGTGCAGTAGTGGGGGCTGCTGGTGGCAGTGTCTATGTGGGTAATCTTGTCCCCATGCAGCGCTGAGGTGTCAGAGGGGGGAGACAGGGTGGGTGGCAGTAGTGCAGTAGTGGGGGCTGCTGGAGGCAGTGTCTATGTGGGTAATCTTGTCCCCATGCAGCACTGAGGTGTCAGAGGGGGGAGACAGGGTGGGTGGCAGTAGTGCAGTAGTGGGGGCTGCTGGAGGCAGTGTCTATGTGGGTAATCTTGTCCCCATGCAGCACTGAGGTGTCAGAGGGGGGAGACAGGGTGGGTGGCAGTAGTGCAGTAGCGGGGGCTGCTGGAGGCAGTGTATATGTGGGTAATCTTATCCCCATGCAGAGCTGAGGTGTCAGAGGGGGGAGACAGGGTGGGTGGCAGTAGTGCAGTCTGCCAGAGGCAGTGTATATGTGGGTAATCTTGTCCCCATGCAATGCTGAGGTGTCAGAGGGGGGAGACAGGGTGGGTGGCAGTAGTGCAGTAGTGGGGGCTGCTGGAGGCAGTGTCTATGTGGGTAATCTTGTCCCCATGCAGCGCTGAGGTGTCAGAGGGGGGAGACAGGGTGGGTGGCAGTAGTGCAGTAGTGGGGGCTGCTGGAGGCAGTGTATATGTGGGTAATCTTATCCCCATGTAGAGCTGAGGTGTCAGAGGGGGGAGACAGGACGGTGGGGCAGTAGTGCAGTAGCGGGGGCTGCTGGAGGCAGTGTATATGTGGGTAATCTTATCCCCATGCAGAGCTGAGGTGTCAGAGGGGGGAGACAGGGTGGGTGTCAGTAGTGCAGTAGTGGGGGCTGCTGGAGGCAGTGTATATGTGGGTAATCTTGTCCCCATGCAGCACTGAGGTGTCAGAGGGGGGAGACAGGGTGGGTGGCAGTAGTGCAGTAGTGGGGGCTGCTGGAGGCAGTGTCTATGTGGGTAATCTTGTCCCCATGCAGCGCTGAGGTGTCAGAGGGGGGAGACAGGGTGGGTGGCAGTAGTGCAGTAGTGGGGGCTGCTGGAGGCAGTGTCTATGTGGGTAATCTTGTCCCCATGCAGCACTGAGGTGTCAGAGGGGGGAGACAGGGTGGGTGGCAGTAGTGCAGTAGTGGGGGCTGCTGGAGGCAGTGTATATGTGGGTATTCTTGTCCCCATGCAGCACTGAGGTGTCAGAGGGGGGAGACAGGGTGGGTGGCAGTAGTGCAGTAGTGGGGGCTGCTGGAGGCAGTGTCTATGTGGGTAATCTTGTCCCCATGCAGCACTGAGGTGTCAGAGGGGGGAGACAGGGTGGGTGGCAGTAGTGCAGTAGCGGGGGCTGCTGGAGGCAGTGTATATGTGGGTAATCTTATCCCCATGCAGAGCTGAGGTGTCAGAGGGGGGAGACAGGGTGGGTGGCAGTAGTGCAGTAGTGGGGTCTGCCAGAGGCAGTGTATATGTGGGTAATCTTGTCCCCATGCAATGCTGAGGTGTCAGAGGGGGGAGACAGGGTGGGTGGCAGTAGTGCAGTAGTGGGGGCTGCTGGAGGCAGTGTCTATGTGGGTAATCTTGTCCCCATGCAGCGCTGAGGTGTCAGAGGGGGGAGACAGGGTGGGTGGCAGTAGTGCAGTAGTGGGGGCTGCTGGAGGCAGTGTATATGTGGGTAATCTTATCCCCATGTAGAGCTGAGGTGTCAGAGGGGGGAGACAGGACGGTGGGGCAGTAGTGCAGTAGCGGGGGCTGCTGGAGGCAGTGTATATGTGGGTAATCTTATCCCCATGCAGAGCTGAGGTGTCAGAGGGGGGAGACAGGACGGTGGGGCAGTAGTGCAGTAGCGGGGGCTGCTGGAGGCAGTGTATATGTGGGTAATCTTGTCCCCATGCAGTGCTGAGGTGTCAGAGGGGGGAGACAGGGTGGGTGGCAGTAGTGCAGTAGTGGGGGCTGCTGGAGGCAGTGTCTATGTGGGTAATCTTGTCCCCATGCAGCACTGAGGTGTCAGAGGGGGGAGACAGGGTGGGTGGCAGTAGTGCAGTAGTGGGGGCTGCTGGAGGCAGTGTCTATGTGGGTAATCTTGTCCCCATGCAGCGCTGAGGTGTCAGAGGGGGGAGACAGGGTGGGTGGCAGTAGTGCAGTAGTGGGGGCTGCTGGAGGCAGTGTATATGTGGGTAATCTTGTCCCCATGCAGCGCTGAGGTGTCAGAGGGGGGAGACAGGGTGGGTGGAAGTAGCGGGAGCTGCTGGAGGCAGTGTATATGTGGGTATTCTTGTCCCCATGCAGCGCTGAGGTATCAGAGGGGGGAGATAGGGTGGGTGGCAGTAGTGCACTAGCGGGGGCTGCTGGAGGCAGTGTCTATGTGGGTAATCTTGTCCCCATGCAGCACTGAGGTGTCAGAGGGGGGAGACAGGGTGGGTGGCAGTAGTGCAGTAGTGGGGGCTGCTGGAGGCAGTGTCTATGTGGGTAATCTTGTCCCCATGCAGCACTGAGGTGTCAGAGGGGGGAGACAGGGTGGGTGGCAGTAGTGCAGTAGTGGGGGCTGCTGGAGGCAGTGTCTATGTGGGTAATCTTGTCCCCATGCAGCACTGAGGTGTCAGAGGGGGAGACAGGGTGGGTGGCAGTAGTGCAGTAGCGGGGGCTGCTGGTGGCAGTGTCTATGTGGGTAATCTTGTCCCCATGCAGCGCTGAGGTGTCAGAGGGGGGAGACAGGGTGGGTGGCAGTAGTGCAGTAGTGGGGGCTGCTGGAGGCAGTGTCTATGTGGGTAATCTTGTCCCCATGCAGCACTGAGGTGTCAGAGGGGGGAGACAGGGTGGGTGGCAGTAGTGCAGTAGTGGGGGCTGCTGGAGGCAGTGTATATGTGGGTAATCTTATCCCCATGCAGAGCTGAGGTGTCAGAGGGGGGAGACAGGGTGGGTGGCAGTAGTGCAGTCTGCCAGAGGCAGTGTATATGTGGGTAATCTTGTCCCCATGCAATGCTGAGGTGTCAGAGGGGGGAGACAGGGTGGGTGGCAGTAGTGCAGTAGTGGGGGCTGCTGGAGGCAGTGTCTATGTGGGTAATCTTGTCCCCATGCAGCGCTGAGGTGTCAGAGGGGGGAGACAGGGTGGGTGGCAGTAGTGCAGTAGTGGGGGCTGCTGGAGGCAGTGTATATGTGGGTAATATTGTCCCCATGCAGCACTGAGGTGTCAGAGGGGGGAGACAGGGTGGGTGGCAGTAGTGCAGTAGTGGGGGCTGCTGGAGGCAGTGTATATGTGTCAGGAATCGTCTTACCAGACTGGCATCCGTCCGCCGCTGCGGACTCCGTCCTGGCTCCCTGCGGTCACCTGTCACCTTTGCCCCTGCCATGGGACATCATCTGGATCCTGGGGGCACTCCTGAACCAGCGGGCGTGTGCGCGCCGCGTCCCCGCTAGGCCGCGGCGTGGGCGCCGCCATGACAGTCTCCAAACAGCTAGTATGCTGCGGCCAATCCGGTGCGTGGCCGCACCCACTTTCCTTTTCTCCATCCAATCCCTGCACACCATGGGGTATATAGGAGGCACAGTTTCACCTCACAGGCATCCTGGACTTTGTGTCATTCTGACTACCTGCATGAAAGGATCAGCTCCTGTCTCTCCTGAGTTCCTGCTAAGAACTTATACTCCTGGTGATTCTGCTTGCTCCCGTGGAACTTCAAGGCTCAGCAATACCGGCAACCTGCATTGGGCTTCACACTCATCACAACCTTGTGTGCTTCAGCCTGCAGTTGAAGACTAAACTCCAGGTGTGTTCATTCCTCCACCTGTGACACAGCTTGCTGCTGCCAGTGCCTGATCACCTGCACTGTGAGTTGGTCTCCTGCTAATGCTCAGGTTTGCAATTTCCATCAACTGCCTTAGTTCTTTGTTTTATAACCCTGCTCTGGTTTCTAAACCAGTATCATTTCATTGACATTCATTCTGCTGTTTTATTTTCCGGATATGATTTCTCAAGTCACCTATCATTCATTGCCATAGACTATTTGTTACCATTTCAAGTATTTTCCATCTGCTATTATTTCTGCTGCATTTCTGTTATTATTTATCTGCTGAATAAATACCATTGCGCTCATGCGCAAGAACGTGATACAACCTCCTCGTCTCTTTCCTCCTACCTCCACTGACCCACTAGCGCCCCCTCCGGGGACACAGACCAAACACAATCTGACAATATGTGGGTAATCTTATCCCCATGTAGAGCTGAGGTGTCAGAGGGGGGAGACAGGACGGTGGGGCAGTAGTGCAGTAGCGGGGGCTGCTGGAGGCAGTGTATATGTGGGTAATCTTATCCCCATGCAGAGCTGAGGTGTCAGAGGGGGGAGACAGGACGGTGGGGCAGTAGTTCAGTAGCGGGGGCTGCTGGAGGCAGTGTATATGTGGGTAATCTTATCCCCATGCAGCACTGAGGTGTCAGAGGGGGGAGACAGGGTGGGTGGCAGTAGTGCAGTAGTGGGGGCTGCTGGAGGCAGTGTATATGTGGGTAATCTTGTCCCCATGCAGCACTGAGGTGTCAGAGGGGGGAGACAGGGTGGGTGGCAGTAGTGCAGTAGCGGGGGCTGCTGGAGGCAGTGTATATGTGGGTAATCTTGTCCCCATGCAGTGCTGAGGTGTCAGAGGGGGGAGACAGGGTGGGTGGCAGTAGTGCAGTAGTGGGGGCTGCCAGAGGCAGTGTCTATGTGGGTAATCTTGTCCCCATGCAGCACTGAGGTGTCAGAGGGGGGAGACAGGGTGGGTGGCAGTAGTGCAGTAGTGGGGGCTGCTGGAGGCAGTGTCTATGTGGGTAATCTTGTCCCCATGCAGCGCTGAGGTGTCAGAGGGGGGAGACAGGGTGGGTGGCAGTAGTGCAGTAGTGGGGGCTGCTGGAGGCAGTGTCTATGTGGGTAATCTTGTCCCCATGCAGCGCTGAGGTGTCAGAGGGGGGGAGACAGGGTGGGTGGCAGTAGTGCAGTAGCGGGGGCTGCTGGAGGCAGTGTCTATGTGGGTAACCTTGTCCCCATGCAGCACTGAGGTGTCAGAGGGGGAGACAGGGTGGGTGGCAGTAGTGCAGTAGTGGGGGCTGCTGGAGGCAGTGTCTATGTGGGTAATCTTGTCCCCATGCAGCGCTGAGGTGTCAGAGGGGGGGAGACAGGGTGGGTGGCAGTAGTGCAGTAGCGGGGGCTGCTGGAGGCAGTGTATATGTGGGTAATCTTGTCCCCATGTAGAGCTGAGGTGTCAGAGGGGGGAGACAGGACGGTGGGGCAGTAGTGCAGTAGCGGGGGCTGCTGGAGGCAGTGTATATGTGGGTAATCTTATCCCCATGCAGAGCTGAGGTGTCAGAGGGGGGAGACAGGACGGTGGGGCAGTAGTGCAGTAGCGGGGGCTGCTGGAGGCAGTGTCTATGTGGGTAATCTTGTCCCCATGGAGCTCTGAGGTGTCAGAGGGGGGAGACAGGGTGGGTGGCAGTAGTGCAGTAGTGGGGGCTGCTGGAGGCAGTGTATATGTGGGTAATCTTGTCCCCATGCAGCGCTGAGGTGTCAGAGGGGGGGAGACAGGGTGGGTGGCAGTAGTGCAGTAGTGGGGGCTGCTGGAGGCAGTGTCTATGTGGGTAATCTTGTACCCATGCAGCGCTGAGGTGTCAGAGGGGGGAGACAGGGTGGGTGGCAGTAGTGCAGTAGTGGGGGCTGCTGGAGGCAGTGTATATGTGGGTAATCTTATCCCCATGTAGAGCTGAGGTGTCAGAGGGGGGAGACAGGACGGTGGGGCAGTAGTGCAGTAGCGGGGGCTGCTGGAGGCAGTGTATATGTGGGTAATCTTATCCCCATGCAGAGCTGAGGTGTCAGAGGGTGGAGACAGGGTGGGTGGCAGTAGTGCAGTAGTGGGGGCTGCTGGAGGCAGGGTATATGTGGGTAATCTTGTCCCCATGCAGCACTGAGGTGTCAGAGGGGGGAGACAGTGTGGGTGGCAGTAGTGCAGTGCTGCTGGAGGCAGGGTATATGTGGGTAATCTTGTCCCCATGCAGCACTGAGGTGTCAGAGGGGGGAGACAGGGTGGGTGGCAGTAGTGCAGTAGTGGGGGCTGCTGGAGGCAGTGTCTATGTGGGTAATATTGTCCCCCATGCAGCGCTGAGGTGTCAGAGGGGGGAGACAGGGTGGGTGGCAGTAGTGCAGTACTGGGGGCTGCTGGAGGCAGTGTATATGTGGGTAATTTTGTTCCCATGCAGCACTGAGGTGTCAGAGGGGGGAGACAGGGTGGGTGGCAGTAGTGCAGTAGCGGGGGCTGCTGGAGGCAGTGTCTATGTGGGTAATCTTGTCCCCATGCAGCACTGAGCGTGTCAGAGGGGGGGAGACAGGGTGGGTGGCAGTAGTGCAGTAGCGGGGGCTGTTGGAGGCCGTGTCTATGTGGGTAACCTTGTCCCCATGCAGCGCTGAGGTGTCAGAGGGGGAGACAGGGTGGGTGGCAAGTAGTGCAGTAGTGGGGGGCTGCCAGTGGGCAGGTTGGTCTATGTGGGTAATCTTGTCCCCATGCAGCACTGAGGTGTCAGAGGGGGGAGACAGGGTGGGTGGCAGTAGTGCAGTAGTGGGGGCTGCTGGAGGCAGTGTATATGTGGGTAATCTTGTCCCCATGCAGCGCTGAGGTGTCAGAGGGGGGAGACAGGGTGGGTGGCAGTAGTGCAGTAGCGGGGGCTGTTGGAGGCCGTGTCTATGTGGGTAACCTTGGTCCCCATGCAGCGCTGAGGTGTCAGAGGGGGGAGACAGGGTGGGTGGCAGTAGTGCAGTAGTGGGGGCTGCCAGTGGCAGTGTCTATGTGGGTAATCTTGTCCCCATGCAGCACTGAGGTGTCAGAGGGGGGAGACAGGGTGGGTGGCAGTAGTGCAGTAGTGGGGGCTGCTGGAGCAGGGTATATGTGGGTAATCTTGTCCCATGCAGCACTGAGGTGTCAGAGGGGGGAGACAGTGTGGGTGGCAGTAGTGCAGTACTGGGGGCTGGCTGGACGGCAGTGTATATGTGGGTAACCTTGTCCCCATGCAGCGCTGAGGTGTCAGAGGGGGAAGACAGGGTGGGTGGCAGTAGTGCAGTACTGGGGGCTGCTGGTGGCAGTGGTCTATGTGGGTAACCTTGTCCCATGCAGCGCTGAGGTGTCAGAGGGGAAGACAGGGTGGGTGGCAGTAGTGCAGTACTGGGGGCTGCTGGTGGCAGTGTCTATGTGGGTAATCTTGTCCCCATGCAGCGCTGAGGTGTCAGAGGGGGGAGACAGAGTGGAAAGCAGTTGGCAGTAGCGGGGGCTGTTGGAGGCCGTGTCTATGTGGGTAACCTTGTCCCCATGCAGCGCTGAGGTGTCAGAGGGGGGAGACAGGGTGGGGTGGCAGTAGTGCAGTAGTGGGGGCTGCCAGTGGCAGTGTCTATGTGGGTTAATCTTGTCCCCATGCAGCACTGAGGTGTCAGAGGGGGGGAGACAGGGTGGGTGGCAGTAGTGCAGTAGTGGGGGCTGCTGGAGGCAGTGTATATGTGGGTAATCTTGTCCCCATGCAGCGCTGAGGTGTCAGAGGGGGAGACAGGGTGGGTGGCAGTAGTGCAGTAGTGGGGGCTGCTGGAGGCAGTGTATATGTGGGTAATCTTGTCCCATGCAGCGCTGAGGTGTCAGAGGGGGGAGACAGGGTGGATGGCAGTAGTGCAGTAGCGGGGGCTGCTGGAGGCAGTGTATATGTGGGTATTCTTGTCCCCATGCAGCACTGAGGTGTCAGAGGGGGGAGACAGGTTGGGTGGCAGTAGTGCAGTAGTGGGGGGCTGCTGGAGGCAGTGTATATGTGGGTAATCTTGTCCCCATGCAGCACTGAGGTGTCAGAGGGGGTGGAGACAGGGTGGGTGGCAGTAGTGCAGTAGTGGGGGCTGCTGGAGGCAGTGTATATGTGGGTAATCTTGTCCCCATGCAGCACTGAGGTGTCAGAGGGTGGAGACAGGGTGGGTGGCAGTAGTGCAGTAGTGGGGGCTGGCTGGAGGCAGTGTATATGTGGGTATCTTGTCCCCATACAGCGCTGAGGTGTCAGAGGGGGGAGACAGGGTGGGTGGCAGTAGTGGGGGCTGCTGGAGGCAGTGTCTATGTGGGTAATCTTGTCCCCATGCAGCACTGAGGTGTCAGAGGGGGGAGACAGGGTGGGTGGCAGTAGGCAGTAGCGGGGGCTGCTGGAGCAGTGTATATGTGGGTAATCTTGTCCCCATGCAGCACTGAGGTGTCAGAGGGGGGAGACAGGGTGGGTGGCAGTAGTGCAGTACTGGGGCTGCTGGAGGCAGTGTATATGTGGGTAATCTTGTCCCCATGCAGCACTGAGGTGTCAGAGGGGGGAGACAGGGTGTGGTGGCAGTAGTGCAGTAGTGGGGGCTGCTGGAGGTAGTGTCTATGTGGGTAACCTTGTCCCCATGCAGCACTGAGGTGTCAGAGGGGGGAGACAGGGTGGGTGGCAGTAGTGCAGTAGTGGGGCTGCTGGAGGCAGTGTCTATGTGGGTAATCTTGTCCCCATGCAGCACTGAGGTGTCAGAGGGGGGAGACAGGGTGGGTGGCAGTAGTGCCAGTAGTGGGGGCTGCTGGTAGGCAGTGTAGATGTGGGTAATCTTGTCCCCATGCAGCACTGAGGTGTCAGAGGGGGAGACAGGGTGGGTGGCAGTAGTGGGGGCTGCTGGAGGCAGTGTCTATGTGGGTAATCTTGTCCCCCATGCAGCACTGAGGTGTCAGAGGGGGGAGACAGGGTGGGGTGGCAGTAGTGCAGTAGTGGGGGCTGCTGGAGGCAGTGTCTATGTGGGTAATCTTGTCCCCATGCAGAGCTGAGGTGTCAGAGGGGGGAGACAGGGTGGGTGGCAGTAGTGCAGTAGCGGGGGCTGCTGGAGGCAGTGTATATGTGGGTAATCTTGTCCCCATGCAGCGCTGAGGTGTCAGAGGGGGAGACAGGGTGGGTGGCAGTAGTGCAGTAGTGGGGGCTGCCAGTGGCAGTGTCTATGTGGGTAATCTTGTCCCCATGCAGCACTGAGGTGTCAGAGGGGGGAGACAGGGTGGGTGGCAAGTAGTGCAGTAGCAGGGGCTGCTGGAGGCAGTGTATATGTGGGTAATATTGTCCCCCATGCAGCAGCGCTGAGGTGTCAGAGGGGGAGACAGGGTGGGTGGCAGTAGTGCAGTAGCGGGGGCTGCCAGTGGCAGTGTCTATGTGGGTAATCTTGTCCCCATGCAGCACTGAGGTGTCAGAGGGGGGAGACAGGGTGGGTGGCAGTAGTGCAGTAGTGGAGGCTGCAAGAGGCAGTGTATATGTGGGTAATCTTGTCCCCATGCAGTGCTGAGGTGTCAGAGGGGGGAGACAGGGTGGGTGGCAGTAGTGGGGTCTGCAGAGGCAGTGTCTATGGTGGGTAATCTTGTCCCCATGCAGCACTGAGGTGTCAGATGGGGGAGACAGGGTTGGTGGCAGTAGTGCAGTAGTGGAGGCTGCAAGAGGCCAGTTGTATATGTGGGTAAACTTGTCCCCATGCAGTGCTGAGGTGTCAGAGGGGGGAGACAGGGTGGGTGGCAGTAGTGCAGTAGTGGGGCTGCTGGAGGCAGTGTATATGTGGGTAATCTTGTCCCCATGTAGTGCTGAGGTGTCAGAGGGGGGAGACAGGATGGTGGCAGTAGTGCAGTAGCGGGGGCTGCTGGAGGAGTGTCTATGTGGGTAATCTTGTCCCCATGCAGCACTGAGTTGTCAGAGGGGGGAGACAGGGTGGGTGGCAGTAGTGCAGTAGTGGGGGCTGCTGGAGGCAGTGTATATGTGGGTAATCTTGTCCCATGCAGCACTGAGGTGTCAGAGGGGGGAGACAGGGTGGGTGGCAGTAGTGCAGTAGCAGGGGCTGCTGGAGGCAGTGTATATGTGGGTAATATTGTCCCCATGCAGCACTGAGGTGTCAGAGGGGGGAGACAGGGTGGGTGGCAGTAGTGCAGTAGTGGGGGCTGCAAGAGCAGTGTATATGTGGGTAATCTTGTCCCATGCAATGCTGAGGTGTCAGAGGGGGGAGACAGGGTGGGTGGCAGTAGTGCAGTAGCAGGGGCTGCTGGAGGCAGTGTATATGTGGGTAATATTGTCCCCATGCAGCGCTGAGGTGTCAGAGGGGGGAGACAGGGTGGTGGCAGTGCAGTAGCTGGTGCTGGCCAGTGGCAGTGTCTATGTGGGTAATCTTGTCCCCATGCAGCACTGAGGTGTCAGAGGGGGGAGACAGGGTGGGTGGCAGTAGTGCAGTAGCGGGGCTGCTGAGCTTCCCATGCTGCAGCTATGGGTGTCAGAGGGGGGGAGACAGGGGTAGGTGGCAGGTAGTGCAGTAGGCAGAAGGGGCTGCTGGAGGCAGTGTCTATGTCGGTAATCTTGTCCCCATGCAGCGCTGAGGTGTCAGAGGGGGGAGACAGGGTGGGTGGCAGTAGTGCAGTAGTGGGGGCTGCAAGAGGCAGTGTATATGTGGGTAATCTTGTCCCCATGCAATGCTGAGGTGTCAGAGGGGGGAGACAGGGTGGGTGGCAGTAGTGCAGTAGCAGGGGCTGCTGGAGGCAGTGTGTATATGTGGGTAATATTGTCCCCATGCAGCGCTGAGGTGTCAGAGGGGGGAGACAGGGTGGGTGGCAGTAGTGCAGTAGCGGGGGCTGCCAGTGGCAGTGTCTATGTGGGTAATCTTGTCCCCATGCAGCACTGAGGTGTCAGAGGGGGGGAGACAGGGTGGGTGGCAGTAGTGCAGTAGTGGGGGCTGCTGGTGGCAGTGTCTATGTGGGTAACCTTGTCCCCATGCAGCGCTGAGGTGTCAGAGGGGGAGACAGGGTGGGTGGCAGTAGTGCAGTACTGGGGGCTGCTGGTGGCAGTGTTTATGTGGGTAACCTTGTCCCCATGCAGCGCTGAGGTGTCAGAGGGGGAGACAGGGTGGGTGGCAGTAGTGCAGTACTGGGGGCTGCTGGTGGCAGTGTTTATGTGGGTAATCTTGTCCCCATGCAGCGCTGAGGTGTCAGATGGGGGGAGACAGGGTGGGTGGCAGTAGTGCAGTAGTGGGGGCTGCTGGAGGCAGTGTCTATGTGGGTAACCTTGTCCCCATGCAGCGCTGAGGTGTCAGAGGGGGGAGACAGTGTGGGTGGCAGTAGTGCAGTAGTGGGGGCTGCTGGTGGCAGTGTCTATGTGGGTAACCTTGTCCCCATGCAGCGCTGAGGTGTCAGAGGGGGAGACAGGGTGGGTGGCAGTAGTGCAGTACTGGGGGCTGCTGGTGGCAGTGTTTATGTGGGTAATCTTGTCCCCATGCAGCGCTGAGGTGTCAGAGGGGGGGAGACAGGGTGGGTGGCAGTAGTGCAGTAGTGGGGGCTGCTGGAGGCAGTGTATATGTGGGTAATCTTGTCCCCATGCAGCACTGAGGTGTCAGAGGGGGAGACAGGGTGGGTGGCAGTAGTGCAGTAGCGGGGGCTGCTGGAGGCAGTGTATATGTGGGTAATCTTGTCCCCATGCAGCACTGAGGTGTCAGAGGGGGAGACAGGGTGGGTGGCAGTAGTGGGGGCTGCTGGAGGCAGTGTATATGTGGGTATTCTTGTCCCCATGCAGCGCTGAGGTATCAGAGGGGGGAGATAGGGTGGGTGGCAGTAGTGCACTAGCGGGGGCTGCTGGAGGCAGTGTCTATGTGGGTAATCTTGTCCCCATGCAGCACTGAGGTGTCAGAGGGGGGAGACAGGGTGGTGGCAGTAGTGCAGTAGCGGGGGTGCTGGAGGCAGTGTATATGTGGGTAATCTTGTCCCCATGCAGCACTGAGGTGTCAGAGGGGGGAGACAGGGTGGGTGGCAGTAGTGCAGTAGTGGGGGCTGCTGGAGGCAGTGTTTATGTGGGTAATCTTGTCCCCATGCAGCGCTGAGGTGTCAGAGGGGGGAGACAGGGTGGGTGGCAGTAGTGCAGTAGTGGGGGCTGCTGGTGGCAGTGTCTATGTGGGTAATCTTGTCCCCATGCAGCGCTGAGGTGTCAGAGGGGGGAGACAGGGTGGGTGGCAGTAGTGCAGTAGTGGGGGCTGCTGGAGGCAGTGTCTATGTGGGTAATCTTGTCCCCATGCAGCACTGAGGTGTCAGAGGGGGGAGACAGGGTGGGTGGCAGTAGTGCAGTAGTGGGGGCTGCTGGAGGCAGTGTCTATGTGGGTAATCTTGTCCCCATGCAGCGCTGAGGTGTCAGAGGGGGGAGACAGGGTGGGTGGCAGTAGTGCAGTAGTGGGGGCTGCTGGAGGCAGTGTCTATGTGGGTAATCTTGTCCCCATGCAGCACTGAGGTGTCAGAGGGGGGAGACAGGGTGGGTGGCAGTAGTGCAGTAGTGGGGGCTGCTGGTGGCAGTGTCTATGTGGGTAATCTTGTCCCCATGCAGCGCTGAGGTGTCAGAGGGGGGAGACAGGGTGGGTGGCAGTAGTGCAGTAGTGGGGTCTGCCAGAGGCAGTGTATATGTGGGTAATCTTGTCCCCATGCAATGCTGAGGTGTCAGAGGGGGGAGACAGGGTGGGTGGCAGTAGTGCAGTAGTGGGGGCTGCTGGAGGCAGTGTCTATGTGGGTAATCTTGTCCCCATGCAGCGCTGAGGTGTCAGAGGGGGGAGACAGGGTGGGTGGCAGTAGTGCGGGCTGCTGGAGGCAGTGTATATGTGGGTAATCTTATCCCCATGTAGAGCTGAGGTGTCAGAGGGGGGAGACAGGACGGTGGGGCAGTAGTGCAGTAGCGGGGGCTGCTGGAGGCAGTGTATATGTGGGTAATCTTATCCCCATGCAGAGCTGAGGTGTCAGAGGGGGGAGACAGGACGGTGGGGCAGTAGTGCAGTAGCGGGGGCTGCTGGAGGCAGTGTATATGTGGGTAATCTTGTCCCCATGCAGTGCTGAGGTGTCAGAGGGGGGAGACAGGGTGGGTGGCAGTAGTGCAGTAGTGGGGGCTGCCAGAGGCAGTGTATATGTGGGTAATCTTGTTCCCATGCAGCACTGAGGTGTCAGAGGGAGAGACAGGGTGGGTGGCAGTAGTGCAGTAGCGGGGGCTGCTGGAGGCAGTGTATATGTGGGTAATCTTGTCCCCATGCAGAGCTGAGGTGTCAGAGGGGGGAGACAGGACGGTGGGGCAGTAGTGCAGTAGTGGGGGCTGCTGGAGGCAGTGTATATGTGGGTAATCTTGTCCCCATGTAGTGCTGAGGTGTCAGAGGGGGGAGACAGGATGGTGGCAGTAGTGCAGTAGTGGGGGCTGCTGGAGGCAGTGTCTATGTGGGTAATCTTGTCCCCATGCAGCACTGAGGTGTCAGAGGGGGGAGACAGGGTGGGTGGCAGTAGTGCAGTAGTGGGGGCTGCTGGAGGCAGTGTCTATGTGGGTAATCTTGTCCCCATGCAGCGCTGAGGTGTCAGAGGGGGGAGACAGGGTGGGTGGCAGTAGTGCAGTAGTGGGGGCTGCTGGAGGCAGTGTATATGTGGGTAATCTTGTCCCCATGCAGCGCTGAGGTGTCAGAGGGGGGAGACAGGGTAGGTGGAAGTAGCGGGAGCTGCTGGAGGCAGTGTATATGTGGGTATTCTTGTCCCCATGCAGCGCTGAGGTATCAGAGGGGGGAGATAGGGTGGGTGGCAGTAGTGCACTAGCGGGGGCTGCTGGAGGCAGTGTCTATGTGGGTAATCTTGTCCCCATGCAGCACTGAGGTGTCAGAGGGGGGAGACAGGGTGGTGGCAGTAGTGCAGTAGCGGGGGTGCTGGAGGCAGTGTATATGTGGGTAATCTTGTCCCCATGCAGCACTGAGGTGTCAGAGGGGGGAGACAGGGTGGGTGGCAGTAGTGCAGTAGTGGGGGCTGCTGGAGGCAGTGTCTATGTGGGTAATCTTGTCCCCATGCAGCACTGAGGTGTCAGAGGGGGGAGACAGGGTGGGTGGCAGTAGTGCAGTAGTGGGGGCTGCTGGAGGCAGTGTCTATGTGGGTAATCTTGTCCCCATGCAGCACTGAGGTGTCAGAGGGGGAGACAGGGTGGGTGGCAGTAGTGCAGTAGCGGGGGCTGCTGGTGGCAGTGTCTATGTGGGTAATCTTGTCCCCATGCAGCGCTGAGGTGTCAGAGGGGGGAGACAGGGTGGGTGGCAGTAGTGCAGTAGTGGGGGCTGCTGGAGGCAGTGTCTATGTGGGTAATCTTGTCCCCATGCAGCACTGAGGTGTCAGAGGGGGGAGACAGGGTGGGTGGCAGTAGTGCAGTAGCGGGGGCTGCTGGAGGCAGTGTCTATGTGGGTAATCTTGTCCCCATGCAGCGCTGAGGTGTCAGAGGGGGGAGACAGGGTGGGTGGCAGTAGTGCAGTAGTGGGGGCTGCTGGAGGCAGTGTCTATGTGGGTAATCTTGTCCCCATGCAGCACTGAGGTGTCAGAGGGGGGAGACAGGGTGGGTGGCAGTAGTGCAGTAGTGGGGGCTGCTGGTGGCAGTGTCTATGTGGGTAATCTTGTCCCCATGCAGCGCTGAGGTGTCAGAGGGGAGACAGGGTGGGTGGCAGTAGTGCAGTAGCGGGGGCTGCTGGAGGCAGTGTCTATGTGGGTAATCTTGTTCCCATGCAGTGCTGAGGTGTCAGAGGGGGGAGACAGGGTGGGTGGAAGTAGCGGGGGCTGCTGGAGGCAGTGTCTATGTGGGTAATCTTGTCCCCATGCAGCACTGAGGTGTCAGAGGGGGGAGACAGGGTGGGTGGCAGTAGTGCAGTAGTGGGGGCTGCTGGAGGCAGTGTCTATGTGGGTAATATTGTCCCCATGCAGAGCTGAGGTGTCAGAGGGGGGAGACAGGGTGGGTGGCAGTAGTGCAGTCTGCCAGAGGCAGTGTATATGTGGGTAATCTTGTCCCCATGCAATGCTGAGGTGTCAGAGGGGGGAGACAGGGTGGGTGGCAGTAGTGCAGTAGTGGGGGCTGCTGGAGGCAGTGTCTATGTGGGTAATCTTGTCCCCATGCAGCGCTGAGGTGTCAGAGGGGGGTAGACAGGGTGGGTGGCAGTAGTGCAGTAGTGGGGGCTGCTGGAGGCAGTGTATATGTGGGTAATCTTATCCCCATGTAGAGCTGAGGTGTCAGAGGGGGGAGACAGGACGGTGGGGCAGTAGTGCAGTAGCGGGGGCTGCTGGAGGCAGTGTATATGTGGGTAATCTTATCCCCATGCAGAGCTGAGGTGTCAGAGGGGGGAGACAGGACGGTGGGGCAGTAGTGCAGTAGCGGGGGCTGCTGGAGGCAGTGTATATGTGGGTAATCTTGTCCCCATGCAGTGCTGAGGTGTCAGAGGGGGGAGACAGGGTGGGTGGCAGTAGTGCAGTAGTGGGGGCTGCCAGAGGCAGTGTCTATGTGGGTAATCTTGTCCCCATGCAGCGCTGAGGTGTCAGAGGGGGGAGACAGGGTGGGTGGCAGTAGTG
This sequence comes from Pseudophryne corroboree, assembly GCF_028390025.1. NCBI lineage: Eukaryota > Metazoa > Chordata > Amphibia > Anura > Myobatrachidae > Pseudophryne > Pseudophryne corroboree. Next base: position 31,058 of record NW_026969014.1, read on the forward strand.
CAGTAGCGGGGGCTGCTGGAGGCAGTGTCTATGTGGGTAACCTTGTCCCCATGCAGCACTGAGGTGTCAGAGGGGGGAGACAGGGTGGGTGGCAGTAGTGCAGTAGTGGGGGCTGCTGGTGGCAGTGTCTATGTGGGTAATCTTATCCCCATGCAGAGCTGAGGTGTCAGAGGGTGGAGACAGGGTGGGTGGCAGTAGTGCAGTAGTGGGGGCTGCTGGAGGCAGGGTATATGTGGGTAATCTTGTCCCCATGCAGCACTGAGGTGTCAGAGGGGGGAGACAGTGTGGGTGGCAGTAGTGCAGTACTGGGGGCTGCTGGAGGCAGGGTATATGTGGGTAATCTTGTCCCCATGCAGCACTGAGGTGTCAGAGGGGGGAGACAGGGTGGGTGGCAGTAGTGCAGTAGTGGGGGCTGCTGGAGGCAGTGTCTATGTGGGTAATATTGTCCCCATGCAGCGCTGAGGTGTCAGAGGGGGGAGACAGGGTGGGTGGCAGTAGTGCAGTACTGGGGGCTGCTGGAGGCAGTGTATATGTGGGTAATTTTGTTCCCATGCAGCACTGAGGTGTCAGAGGGGGGAGACAGGGTGGGTGGCAGTAGTGCAGTAGCGGGGGCTGCTGGAGGCAGTGTCTATGTGGGTAATCTTGTCCCCATGCAGCACTGAGGTGTCAGAGGGGGGAGACAGGGTGGGTGGCAGTAGTGCAGTAGCGGGGGCTGCCAGTGGCAGTGTCTATGTGGGTAATCTTGTCCCCATGCAGCGCTGAGGTGTCAGAGGGGGGAGACAGGGTGGGTGGCAGTAGTGCAGTAGCGGGGGCTGCCAGTGGCAGTGTCTATGTGGGTAATCTTGTCCCCATGCAGCGCTGAGGTGTCAGAGGGGGGAGACAGGGTGGGTGGCAGTAGTGCAGTAGTGGGGGCTGCTGGAGGCAGTGTATATGTGGGTAATCTTGTCCCCATGCAGTGCTGAGGTGTCAGAGGGGGGAGACAGGGTGGGTGGAAGTAGCGGGGGCTGCTGGAGGCAGTGTCTATGTGGGTAATCTTGTCCCCATGCAGCACTGAGGTGTCAGAGGGGGGAGACAGGGTGGGTGGCAGTAGTGCAGTAGCAGGGGCTGCTGGAGGCAGTGTATATGTGGGTAATCTTGTCCCCATGCAGCACTGAGGTGTCAGAGGGGGGAGACAGGGTGGGTGGCAGTAGTGCAGTAGTGGGGGCTGCTGGAGGCAGTGTCTATGTGGGTAATCTTGTCCCCATGCAGCACTGAGGTGTCAGAGGGGGGAGACAGGTTGGGTGGCAGTAGTGCAGTAGTGGGGGCTGCTGGAGGCAGTGTATATGTGGGTAATATTGTCCCCATGCAGCACTGAGGTGTCAGAGGGGGGAGACAGGGTGGGTGGCAGTAGTGCAGTAGCGGGGGCTGCTGGAGGCAGTGTATATGTGGGTAATCTTGTCCCCATGCAGCACTGAGGTGTCAGAGGGGGAAGACAGGGTGGGTGGCAGTAGTGCAGTAGCGGGGGCTGCTGGTGGCAGTGTATATATGGGTAATCTTGTCCCCATGCAGCACTGAGGTGTCAGAGGGGGGAGACAGGGTGGGTGGCAGTAGTGCAGTAGTGGAGGCTGCTGGAGGCAGTGTCTATGTGGGTAATCTTGTCCCCAGCACTGAGGTGTCAGAGGGGGGAGACAGGGTGGGTGGCAGTAGGGCAGTAGCGGGGGCTGTTGGAGGCCGTGTCTATGTGGGTAACCTTGTCCCCATGCAGTGCTGAGGTGTCAGAGGGGGAGACAGTGTGGGTGGCAGTAGTGCAGTACTGGGGGGCTGCTGGTGGCAGTGTCTATGTGGGTAACCTTGTCCCCATGCAGCGCTGAGGTGTCAGAGGGGGAGACAGTGTGGGTGGCAGTAGTGCAGTACTGGGGGCTGCTGGTGGCAGTGTCTATGTGGGTAACCTTGTCCCCATGCAGCGCTGAGGTGTCAGAGGGGGGAGACAGGGTGGGTGGCAGTAGTGCAGTAGTGGGGGCTGCCAGTGGCAGTGTCTATGTGGGTAATCTTGTCCCCATGCAGCACTGAGGTGTCAGAGGGGGGAGACAGGGTGGGTGGCAGTAGTGCAGTAGTGGGGGCTGCTGGAGGCAGTGTATATGTGGGTAATCTTGTCCCCATGCAGCGCTGAGGTGTCAGAGGGGGAGACAGGGTGGGTGGCAGTAGTGCAGTAGTGGGGGCTGCTGGAGGCAGTGTATATGTGGGTAATCTTGTCCCCATGCAGCGCTGAGGTGTCAGAGGGGGGAGACAGGGTGGATGGCAGTAGTGCAGTAGCGGGGGCTGCTGGAGGCAGTGTATATGTGGGTATTCTTGTCCCCATGCAGCACTGAGGTGTCAGAGGGGGGAGACAGGTTGGGTGGCAGTAGTGCAGTAGTGGGGGCTGCTGGAGGCAGTGTATATGTGGGTAATCTTGTCCCCATGCAGCACTGAGGTGTCAGAGGGTGGAGACAGGGTGGGTGGCAGTAGTGCAGTAGTGGGGGCTGCTGGAGGCAGTGTATATGTGGGTAATCTTGTCCCCATGCAGCACTGAGGTGTCAGAGGGTGGAGACAGGGTGGGTGGCAGTAGTGCAGTAGTGGGGGCTGCTGGAGGCAGTGTATATGTGGGTAATCTTGTCCCCATACAGCGCTGAGGTGTCAGAGGGGGGAGACAGGGTGGGTGGCAGTAGTGGGGGCTGCTGGAGGCAGTGTCTATGTGGGTAATATTGTCCCCATGCAGCACTGAGGTGTCAGAGGGGGGGAGACAGGGTGGGTGGCAGTAGTGCAGTAGCGGGGGCTGCTGGAGGCAGTGTATATGTGGGTAATCTTGTCCCCATGCAGCACTGAGGTGTCAGAGGGGGGAGACAGGGTGGGTGGCAGTAGTGCAGTACTGGGGGCTGCTGGAGGCAGTGTATATGTGGGTAATCTTGTCCCCATGCAGCACTGAGGTGTCAGAGGGGGGAGACAGGGTGGGTGGCAGTAGTGCAGTAGTGGGGGCTGCTGGAGGCAGTGTCTATGTGGGTAACCTTGTCCCCATGCAGCACTGAGGTGTCAGAGGGGGGAGACAGGGTGGGTGGCAGTAGTGCAGTAGTGGGGGCTGCTGGAGGCAGTGTCTATGTGGGTAATCTTGTCCCCATGCAGCACTGAGGTGTCAGAGGGGGGAGACAGGGGTGGGTGGCAGTAGTGCAGTAGTGGGGGCTGCTGGAGGCAGTGTCTATGTGGGTAATCTTGTCCCCATGCAGCGCTGAGGTGTCAGAGGGGGGAGACAGGGTGGGTGGCAGTAGGGCAGTAGCGGGGGCTGCTGGAGGCAGTGTCTATGTGGGTAATATTGTCCCCATGCAGCGCTGAGGTGTCAGAGGGGGGAGACAGGGTGGGTGGCAGTAGGGCAGTAGTGGGGGCTGCTGGAGGCAGGGTATATGTGGGTAATCTTGTCCCCATGCAGCACTGAGGTGTCAGAGGGGGGAGACAGGGTGGGTGGCAGTAGTGCAGTAGTGGGGGCTGCTGGTGGCAGTGTCTATGTGGGTAATCTTGTCCCCATGCAATGCTGAGGTGTCAGAGGGGGGAGACAGGGTGGGTGGCAGCAGTGCAGTAGTGGGGGCTGCTGGAGGCAGTGTCTATGTGGGTAATCTTGTCCCCATGCAGCGCTGAGGTGTCAGAGGGGGGAGACAGGGTGGGTGGCAGTAGGGCAGTAGCGGGGGCTGCTGGAGGCAGTGTCTATGTGGGTAATATTGTCCCCATGCAGCACTGAGGTGTCAGAGGGTGGAGACAGGGTGGATGGCAGTAGTGCAGTAGTGGGGGCTGCTGGAGGCAGGGTATATGTGGGTAATCTTGTCCCCATGCAGCACTGAGGTGTCAGAGGGGGGAGACAGGGTGGGTGGCAGTAGTGCAGTAGTGGGGGCTGCTGGAGGCAGTGTCTATGTGGGTAATCTTGTCCCCATGCAGAGCTGAGGTGTCAGAGGGGGGAGACAGGGTGGGTGGCAGTAGTGCAGTAGTCGGGGCTGCTGGAGGCAGGGTATATGTGGGTAATCCTGTCCCCATGCAGCACTGAGGTGTCAGAGGGGGGAGACAGTGTGGGTGGCAGTAGTGCAGTAGTGGGGGCTGCTGGAGGCAGTGTCTATGTGGGTAATCTTGTCCCCATGCAGAGCTGAGGTGTCAGAGGGGGGAGACAGGGTGGGTGGCAGTAGTGCAGTAGCGGGGGCTGCTGGAGGCAGGGTATATGTGGGTAATCTTGTCCCCATGCAGCGCTGAGGTGTCAGAGGGGGAGACAGGGTGGGTGGCAGTAGTGCAGTAGTGGGGGCTGCCAGTGGCAGTGTCTATGTGGGTAATCTTGTCCCCATGCAGCACTGAGGTGTCAGAGGGGGGAGACAGGGTGGGTGGCAGTAGTGCAGTAGCAGGGGCTGCTGGAGGCAGTGTATATGTGGGTAATATTGTCCCCATGCAGCGCTGAGGTGTCAGAGGGGGGAGACAGGGTGGGTGGCAGTAGTGCAGTAGCGGGGGCTGCCAGTGGCAGTGTCTATGTGGGTAATCTTGTCCCCATGCAGCACTGAGGTGTCAGAGGGGGGAGACAGGGTGGGTGGCAGTAGTGCAGTAGTGGGGGCTGCAAGAGGCAGTGTATATGTGGGTAATCTTGTCCCCATGCAGTGCTGAGGTGTCAGAGGGGGGGAGACAGGGTGGGTGGCAGTAGTGGGGTCTGCCAGAGGCAGTGTCTATGTGGGTAATCTTGTCCCCATGCAGCACTGAGGTGTCAGAGGGGGGAGACAGGGTGGGTGGCAGTAGTGCAGTAGTGGGGGCTGCCAGTGGCAGTGTCTATGTGGGTAATCTTGTCCCCATGCAGCACTGAGGTGTCAGAGGGGGGAGACAGGGTGGGTGGCAGTAGTGCAGTACTGGGGGCTGCTGGAGGCAGTGTATATGTGGGTAATCTTGTCCCCATGCAGCACTGAGGTGTCAGAGGGGGGAGACAGGATGGGTGGCAGTAGTGCAGTAGTGGGGGCTGCTGGAGGCAGGGTATATGTGGGTAATCCTGTCCCCATGCAGCACTGAGGTGTCAGAGGGGGGGAGACAGGGTGGGGTGGCAGTAGTGCAGTAGCAGGGGCTGCTGGAGGCAGTGTATATGTGGGTAATATTGTCCCCATGCAGCGCTGAGGTGTCAGAGGGGGGAGACAGGGTGGGTGGCAGTAGTGCAGTAGCGGGGGCTGCCAGTGGCAGTGTCTATGTGGGTAATCTTGTCCCCATGCAGCACTGAGGTGTCAGAGGGGGGAGACAGGGTGGGTGGCAGTAGTGCAGTAGTGGGGGCTGCAAGAGGCAGTGTATATGTGGGTAATCTTGTCCCATGCAATGCTGAGGTGTCAGAGGGGGGAGACAGGGTGGGTGGCAGTAGTGCAATAGCAGGGGCTGCTGGAGGCAGTGTATATGTGGGTAATATTGTCCCCATGCAGCGCTGAGGTGTCAGAGGGGGGAGACAGGGTGGGTGGCAGTAGTGCAGTAGCGGGGGCTGCCAGTGGCAGTGTCTATGTGGGTAATCTTGTCCCCATGCAGCACTGAGGTGTCAGAGGGGGGAGACAGGGTGGGTGGCAGTAGTGCAGTAGCGGGGGGCTGCTGGAGGCAGTGTATATGTGGGTAATCTTGTCCCCATGCAGCACTGAGGTGTCAGAGGGGGGAGACAGGGTGGGTGGCAGTAGTGGGGTCTGCCAGAGGCAGTGTCTATGTGGGTAATCTTGTCCCCATGCAGCACTGAGGTGTCAGAGGTGGGAGACAGGGTAGGTGGCAGTAGTGCAGTACTGGGGGCTGCTGGAGGCAGTGTCTATGTCGGTAATCTTGTCCCCATGCAGCGCTGAGGTGTCAGAGGGGGGAGACAGGGTGGGTGGCAGTAGTGCAGTAGTGGGGGCTGCAAGAGGCAGTGTATATGTGGGTAATCTTGTCCCCATGCAATGCTGAGGTGTCAGAGGGGGGAGACAGGGTGGGTGGCAGTAGTGGGGTCTGCCAGAGGCAGTGTCTATGTGGGTAATCTTGTCCCCATGCAGCACTGAGGTGTCAGAGGGGGGAGACAGGGTGGGTGGCAGTAGTGCAGTAGTGGGGGCTGCTGGTGGCAGTGTTTATTTGGGTAATCTTGTCCCCATGCAGCGCTGAGGTGTCAGAGGGGGGGAGACAGGGTGGGTGGCAGTAGTGCAGTAGTGGGGGCTGCTGGTGGCAGTGTCTATGTGGGTAACCTTGTCCCCATGCAGCGCTGAGGTGTCAGAGGGGGAGACAGGGTGGGTGGCAGTAGTGCAGTACTGGGGGCTGCTGGTGGCAGTGTTTATGTGGGTAACCTTGTCCCCATGCAGCGCTGAGGTGTCAGAGGGGGAGACAGGGTGGGTGGCAGTAGTGCAGTACTGGGGGCTGCTGGTGGCAGTGTTTATGTGGGTAATCTTGTCCCCATGCAGCGCTGAGGTGTCAGAGGGGGGGAGACAGGGTGGGTGGCAGTAGTGCAGTAGTGGGGGCTGCTGGAGGCAGTGTCTATGTGGGTAACCTTGTCCCCATGCAGCGCTGAGGTGTCAGAGGGGGGAGACAGTGTGGGTGGCAGTAGTGCAGTAGTGGGGGCTGCTGGTGGCAGTGTCTATGTGGGTAACCTTGTCCCCATGCAGCGCTGAGGTGTCAGAGGGGGAGACAGGGTGGGTGGCAGTAGTGCAGTACTGGGGGCTGCTGGTGGCAGTGTTTATGTGGGTAATCTTGTCCCCATGCAGCACTGAGGTGTCAGAGGGGGAGACAGGGTGGGTGGCAGTAGTGCAGTAGCGGGGGCTGCTGGAGGCAGTGTATATGTGGGTAATATTGTCCCCATGCAGCACTGAGGTGTCAGAGGGGGGAGACAGGGTGGGTGGCAGTAGTGCAGTAGTGGGGGCTGCTGGAGGCAGTGTCTATGTGGGTAATCTTGTCCCCATGCAGCGCTGAGGTGTCAGAGGGGGGAGACAGGGTGGATGGCAGTAGTGCAGTAGTGGGGGCTGCCAGAGGCAGTGTCTATGTGGGTAATCTTGTCCCCATGCAGAGCTGAGGTGTCAGAGGGGGGAGACAGGGTGGGTGGCAGTAGTGCAGTAGCGGGGGCTGTTGGAGGCGTGTCTATGTGGGTAACCTTGTCCCCATGCAGCGCTGAGGTGTCAGAGGGGGAAGACAGGGTGGATGGCAGTAGTGCAGTAGTGGGGGCTGCTGGAGGCAGTGTATATGTGGGTAATCTTGTCCCCATGCAGCACTGAGGTGTCAGAGGGGGGAGACAGGGTGGGTGGCAGTAGTGCACTAGCGGGGGCTGCTGGAGGCAGTGTCTATGTGTGTAATCCTGTCCCCATGCAGCGCTGAGGTGTCAGAGGGGGGAGACAGGGTGGATGGCAGTAGTGCAGTAGTGGGGGCTGCTGGAGGCAGTGTATATGTGGGTAATCTTGTCCCCATGCAGAGCTGAGGTGTCAGAGGGGGGAGACAGGGTGGGTGGCAGTAGTGCAGTAGTGGGGGCTGCTGGAGGCAGTGTATATGTGGGTAATCTTGTCCCCATGCAGCACTGAGGTGTCAGAGGTGGAGACAGGGTGGGTGGCAGTAGTGCAGTAGCGGGGGCTGCTGGAGGCAGTGTCTATATGGGTAATCTTGTCCCCATGCAGCGCTGAGGTGTCAGAGGGGGGAGACAGGGTGGGTGGCAGTAGTGCAGTAGCAGGGGCTGCTGGAGACAGTGTATATGTGGGTAATCTTGTCCCCATGCAGCACTGAGGTGTCAGAGGGGGGAGACAGGGTGGGTGGCAGTAGTGCAGTAGTGGGGGCTGCTGGAGGCAGTGTATATGTGGGTAATCTTGTCCCCATGGAGCTCTGAGGTGTCAGAGGGGGGAGACAGGGTGGGTGGCAGTAGTGCAGTAGCGGGGGCTGCTGGAGGCAGTGTCTATGTGGGTAATCTTGTCCCCATGCAGCACTGAGGTGTCAGAGGGGGGAGACAGGGTGGGTGGCAGTAGTGCAGTACTGGGGGCTGCTGGAGGCAGTGTATATGTGGGTAATCTTGTCCCCATGCAGCGCTGAGGTGTCAGAGGGGGGAGACAGGGTGGGTGGCAGTAGTGCAGTACTGGGGGCTGCTGGTGGCAGTGTCTATGTGGGTAACCTTGTCCCCATGCAGCGCTGAGGTGTCAGAGGGGGGAGACAGGGTGGGTGGCAGTAGTGGGGGCTGCTGGAGACAGTGTCTATGTGGGTAATCTTGTCCCCATGCAGCACTGAGGTGTCAGAGGGGGGAGACAGGGTGGGTGGCAGTAGTGCAGTACTGGGGGCTGCTGGAGGCAGTGTATATGTGGGTAATCTTGTCCCCATGCAGCGCTGAGGTGTCAGAGGGGGAGACAGGGTGGGTGGCAGTAGTGCAGTAGTGGGGGCTGCTGGAGGCAGTGTATATGTGGGTAATATTGTCCCCATGCAGCACTGAGGTGTCAGAGGGGGGAGACAGGGTGGGTGGCAGTAGTGCAGTACTGGGGGCTGCTGGAGGCAGTGTATATGTGGGTAATCTTGTCCCCATGCAGCACTGAGGTGTCAGAGGGGGGAGACAGGGTGGGTGGCAGTAGTGCAGTACTGGGGGCTGCTGGAGGCAGTGTATATGTGGGTAATCTTGTCCCCATACAGCGCTGAGGTGTCAGAGGGGGGAGACAGGGTGGGTGGCAGTAGTGCAGTACTGGGGTCTGCCAGAGGCAGTGTATATGTGGGTAATCTTGTCCCCATGCAGAGCTGAGGTGTCAGAGGGGGGAGACAGGGTGGGTGGCAGTAGTGCAGTAGTGGAGGCTGCTGGAGGCAGTGTCTATGTGGGTAATCTTGTCCCCATGCAGCACTGAGGTGTCAGAGGGGGGAGACAGGGTGGGTGGCAGTAGTGCAGTAGTGGGGGCTGCAAGAGGCAGTGTCTATGTGGGTAATCTTGTCCCCATGCAGCGCTGAGGTGTCAGAGGGGGGAGACAGGGTGGGTGGCAGTAGTGCAGTAGTGGAGGCTGCTGGAGGCAGTGTCTATGTGGGTAATCTTGTCCCCATGCAGCGCTGAGGTGTCAGAGGGGGGAGACAGGGTGGGTGGCAGTAGTGCAGTAGTGGGGGCTGCAAGAGGCAGTGTATATGTGGGTAATCTTGTCCCCATGCAATGCTGAGGTGTCAGAAGGGGGAGACAGGGTGGGTGGCAGTAGTGGGGTCTGCCAGAGGCAGTGTATATGTGGGTAATCTTGTCCCCATGCAGCGCTGAGGTGTCAGAGGGGGGAGACAGGGTGGGTGGCAGTAGTGCAGTACTGGGGGCTGCTGGAGGCAGTGTATATGTGGGTAATCTTGTCCCCATGCAGAGCTGAGGTGTCAGAGGGGGGAGACAGGGTGGGTGGCAGTAGTGCAGTAGTGGGGGCTGCTGGAGGCAGTGTCTATGTGGGTAATATTGTCCCCATGCAGCACTGAGGTGTCAGAGGGGGGAGACAGGGTGGGTGGCAGTAGTGCAGTAGCGGGGGCTGCTGGAGGCAGTGTATATGTGGGTAATCTTGTCCCCATGCAGCGCTGAGGTGTCAGAGGGGGGAGACAGGGTGGGTGGAAGTAGCGGGGGCTGCTGGAGGCAGTGTATATGTGGGTAATCTTGTCCCCATGCAGCACTGAGGTGTCAGAGGGGGGAGACAGGGTGGGTGGCAGTAGTGCAGTAGTGGGGGCTGCTGGAGGCAGTGTATATGTGGGTAATCTTGTCCCCATGCTGCACTGAGGTGTCAGAGGGGGAGACAGTGTGGGTGGCAGTAGTGCAGTACTGGGGGCTGCTGGTGGCAGTGTCTATGTGGGTAACCTTGTCCCCATGCAGCGCTGAGGTGTCAGAGGGGGAGACAGGGTGGGTGGCAGTAGTGCAGTACTGGGGGCTGCTGGTGGCAGTGTTTATGTGGGTAATCTTGTCCCCATGCAGCGCTGAGGTGTCAGAGGGGGAGACAGGGTGGGTGGCAGTAGTGCAGTACTGGGGGCTGCTGGAGGCAGTGTCTATGTGGGTAATATTGTCCCCATGCAGCACTGAGGTGTCAGAGGGGGGAGACAGGGTGGGTGGCAGTAGTGCAGTAGTGGGGGCTGTTGGAGGCCGTGTCTATGTGGGTAATCTTGTCCCCATGCAGCGCTGAGGTGTCAGAGGGGGGAGACAGGGTGGGTGGCAGTAGTGGGGGCTGCTGGTGGCAGTGTCTATGTGGGTAACCTTGTCCCCATGCAGCGCTGAGGTGTCAGAGGGGGGAGACAGGGTGGGTGGCAGTAGCGGGGGATGCTGGAGGCAGTGTATATGTGGGTAATATTGTCCCCATGCAGCACTGAGGTGTCAGAGGGGGGAGACAGGGTGGGTGGCAGTAGTGCAGTACTGGGGGCTGCTGGAGGCAGTGTCTATGTGGGTAATATTGTCCCCATGCAGCACTGAGGTGTCAGAGGGGGGAGACAGGGTGGGTGGCAGTAGTGCAGTAGTGGGGGCTGTTGGAGGCCGTGTCTATGTGGGTAATCTTGTCCCCATGCAGCGCTGAGGTGTTAGAGGGGGGAGACAGGGTGGGTGGCAGTAGTGGGGGCTGCTGGTGGCAGTGTCTATGTGGGTAACCTTGTCCCCATGCAGCGCTGAGGTGTCAGAGGGGGGAGACAGGGTGGGTGGCAGTAGCGGGGGCTGCTGGAGGCAGTGTATATGTGTTATGCACACCAGTGCCTGCAGGAATGTACTGGTGTCTGAACAGAGAGGGATGCAAAACAAATGAACTAACAGACAGACTGGGAAATATGACATCACATACACAGAAAGTGATAGGGTAACAAAACCAACACAAAGTGAACAGATAAGCCCAGAGGCTAAGAAACTGGGTGTCTCCCTAGTATTACAAATGCTCAGATGGAAAAGGCAAGATGTTGTGTTTTAATACGTAGAGAACCCGAAATGCTGTTGCTAAGGGCAACAGCAAAACCCTAAAGGGTTACCAACGGGTGTGGCAGCAAACTCCTTGGTCAGAGATGGAATAGTAGACACAAGGAGAGTCTCCACAATCCTATTTCTCACTTGCAGGGCACAGGTTCAGCTTCCTGCCACTAAACTGACACATGGACGCCCTGCACAGTGAGAGAGGATTAAGCATGCAGGTCTGAAAGTACAGTCACAAACCTGCTGGGTTCTCAGAATAACAAAAGAACTTTAGCAGACTAAACGACTGACTCCAGTCTTACTGCTAGGTCTGGATTGGCAGAGTGTAGTACCAAATCTCCAGGCCTATTTGCAGTAAGCAATAACAAATACAAAGCTACACAGTACTGGCTAATTTTCAGGAACTGACTAACCAACAAAGATTCAGCAGCATCTGCTTAATCTGAGAAGAGGCCTTATAAAGCAGGTGCTGGCCACTCAGACCTCACAGACTGTGAGCACAAAAACCAGCACCGGATCCCCTGCCTGTAACCACTGCACAGCAAAAGACCCGAACTGGAGTATCAGCTGCGCTCAGGTTATTCCGCTAGCACTCGTCTCCCGGTTGCCATGACGACGTGGCAGCACAGGGCAGGAGACCCTAACAGTACCCCCCCTCTGACGAGGGGTCAAAGAACCCCTACCACCGGGTTTATCGGGGAACTGCGAGAAGAAAGAGCGTATCAGTCTGGGGCATGAAGATCACAACTGCGCACCCACGACCGCTCCTCCGGGCCATACCCCTTCCAGTGCACCAAAAATGACAGCCGACCCCGAACCATCTTGGAGTCAAGAATCCTTTCAACAACAAACTCCCTCTGGCCACGTATCAGAAGAGGGGAAGGTCTTCCTCTGGAAGAAGGATTACTAATCGCCCGTTTTAAAAGGGAACAATGAAATGTTTTATTGATACCCAAAGAACGGGGCAGATCTAACTGAAATGCCACTGGATTGATAACCCTGGTGATCTTATAAGGGCCGATGAACCGGGGGCCTAACTTATGAGATGGCTGTCTCAACTTCAAATTCTTGGTAGACAACCAGACGAAGTCTCCTAATTTGAAGCTGCAGGGTCTTTTCCGCTTATCAAAAACCCTTTTGGTCACTAATGACACAGACACAAGGGCTTTCTTCACTTTCCTCCAAATACCTCTAAGGACCGAAACGACAGAGGAACCACCAGGCGTGGAGTCCAGGGGGTCAAAAGAATTGGCCTTAGGATGATGCCCATACACACAAAGGAAAGGAGAGATCCCTGTAGCAGAGTGAGCCGCGTTGTTATAGGCAAACTCCGCCATGGACAGATGAGCAACCCAGTCAGTCTGACACTTGGAGACATAACACCTGAGGAACTGCTCCAAGGACTGGTTCACCCTTTCAGTCTGCCCATTAGACTGCGGATGGTAGCCTGACGACAAGCTGACAGAAATCTGGAGATCGGAACAAAATGCCCTCCAGAATTTGGCCACAAACTGGGATCCGCGGTCAGAGACCACATCAAGTGGCAACCCGTGGAGACGCACAACATGCAGCATAAATAATTCAGACAGGCGTCTGGCCGATGGCAGCCCAACCAGTGGAACGAAGTGCGCCATCTTCGAAAACCTGTCAACGACAACCCAGATGGCTGTCATCCCCGAGGATTTGGGCAAGTCCACCACAAAATCCATTGAAATGTGGGTCCATGGCTTAGATGGAATAGAGAGTGGATGCAATGGGCCAACAGGAACCCCTCTAGGAGTCTTATTTCGGGCACAGATATCACATGCCCGAACCCACTGATCCACATCCTTAGCCACCGAGGGCCACCACACCGCCCTAGATAGCAACTCCCGAGTTCTGGCAATACCCGGGTGACCTGCCGACTTCTTGGCATGGAATTCCAGGAACACTCGCTGTCTTAACCTAGGAGGCACAAACAAAAGACCTACCGGAAGGTCTGGAGGAGCCTGCTCCTGTGCTCTAAGGACTAATGACAAGAGGTCCTGGGTAATGCCCACTTTAATACATGAGGGGGACACAATGGGCAACGGCTCCTCGGTGGTCTCTTGGATTGGAGCAAAACTCCGCGAGAGCGCATCAGCCTTGATGTTTTTTGACCCAGGGCGATATGTTATCAAAAAATTAAAGCGAGCAAAAAACAAAGCCCATCGTGCCTGCCTGGCATTGAGACGCTATGCCAAATTCTTATGGTCGGTGAGAATTGAGACCACAAACTTAGCCCCCTCAAGCCAGTGTCTCCACTCCTCGAGTGCATCCTTGATAGCCAACAATTCCCGGTTACCCACGTCATAATTCATCTCGGCAGGCGAAAATTTACGGGAAAAGTAAGCACAGGGATGAAGGCGATTATCAGACACTCCCATCTGAGAGAGCACTGCCCCAATACCCATCTCAGAGGCATCCACCTCCACCACAAAAGGACGCTCTGGATCTGGGTGTCGCAGCACTTTGGCCGAGACAAATGCCCTTTTGAGACGGGCAAAAGCCGATTTGGCCTCACGAGACCAGTGAGCAACATCCGCCCCTTTCTTAGTGAGTGCCACCAAGGGCGCCACTATAGACGAAAATCCAGCGATAAATCGTCTATAAAAATTTGCAAAGCCCAGGAAACGCTGAAGCGCCTTCAAACTAGTGGGCTGCACCCAATCCAGGACTGCCTGTACCTTGGAACCCTCCATTTGGAAACCTTCTGGGGAGATAATATATCCTAGAAATGCGATTTGCTGAACTTCAAATTCGCACTTCTCCAGCTTCGCCCCAAGCCGGTGGTCTCTGAGTTTCTGGAGGACTAAGCGTACATGCTTCCGATGTTCCTCCAGGGAATGGGAGAAGATTAGGATGTCATCTAAGTATACGACCAAGAATCTATCCAAATATTCCCTGAGCACATCGTTCATGAAATCCTGGAAGACTGCCGGGGCATTACAGAGCCCAAAAGGCATCACCAAATATTCATAATGCCCTGAGTGAGTATTAAAGGCAGTCTTCCATTCATCCCCCTCTCTTATTCGGATTAGATTGTACGCACCGCGTAGGTCAATCTTAGAAAAAATGGTGGCAGTACGAAGCTGGTCAAACAAGACCGAAATGAGAGGCAGTGGGTATGAGTTTTTAATCGTGATACGGTTCAATTCCCTGAAGTCGATGCAGGGTCGCAATGAACCATCCTTTTTACCCACGAAGAAGAACCCCGACCCAACTGGAGACTGTGAAGGTCTGATAAATCCTTTAGCCAAGTTCTCCTGAATGTACTCTGCCATAGCCTGAGTCTCAGGACGTGACAGGGAGTACAACCTGCTCTTGGGAAGCTTAGCATTCGGCAACAAATTAATGGCACAGTCATAGGGGCGATGGGGAGGTAGTACCTCTGCAACTTTTTTGGAGAACACGTCCGCAAAATCTGCATAACACCCTGGCAATCCTGGCAAACTTAGCTGCGAGAGCCTGACTGGAAGGCTCAAGCAACTCCTGAAACAATCAGTACCCCAACTAAGAATCTCCCCAGAGACCCAGTCAAATTGAGGATTGTGGGCCCTTAACCAGGGTAACCCCAACACCATTGGGGCAAAAGTACAGACAGTCACATAAAAGGACAATTTTTCAGAGTGTGTGGCTCCAATAAACAAAGAAATCTGGCTAGTACAAGAGGTAATTTTACCCTGGGATAATGGTTCCCCGTTTAACCCACAAATTTCAATTTCCGACGCCAAGGGTACTAAGGAAACAGAGTGTTTCAGGGCGAATTGGCGGTCCATAAAAACCCCGTCGGCCCCACTGTCCACAAAGGCCTCAGTCTTGACAGTTTGACCGAGGATCTTCAAGGTCACCGGAATGATAAAAGTCTTCTTGGGAAATTCTGACTTCTGGCCTGACAGGATATTTCCCATCACCCTCAGGCCCTGAAGTTTTCCGGCTTTTCTGGCCATGATACTACCACATGACCCTTATTCTCACAGTACAAACACAACCCCTGCTGTCTCCTCCGCGTCTTCTCACGCGAGGAGAGGCGGGTAGCCCCAATCTGCATAGGCTCCTCGGAAAATTCCTCAGAGTCTGAGGTTCCCTTGGGAAGGAAGGAAACCTCGGTCTCCCTTTCAAGCTTACGCTCTCTCAGCCGTCTATCAACCCGGATGGATAACTGCATAAGCTGATCCAAGCTATCAGGCAAGGGATATTGTACCAGTTGGTCTTTTATCTGGTTAGAAAGACCTCTTCGGTACTGGTGTCTCAGGGCTGGGTCATTCCACTGGGTATCATGGGCCAACCTCCGAAACTCCGTACAGTAAACCTCAACTGGCCTTCGCCCTTGCTTAAGGATCGAAATCTGAGCCTCGGCTGAGGCCGTCTTGTCAGGGTCATCATACAACATGCCCAGTGCCGTAAAAAAAGCATCAACACTTTTAAGCGACGGACAGTCAGGCTGCAACCCATATGCCCAGACCTGTGGGTCTCCTTGTAGCAAGGAAATCACTATGCCCACCCGCTGAATCTCTGACCCAGAAGACTGAGGCCTAAGCTGGAAATATAGCTTGCAGCTCTCCTTGAAACAAAAGAACTGCGAGCGATCTCCAGAAAAACGATCCGGAAGATTTACTTTCGGCTCCTTAACCCCTGAAGGTGCTGCTGCTGCGGGAACTCCGCCAGCGGCCTGGGAGGTGTGCATTTTAATGGACAAATCACTAAATTGACGAGTCAGGACCTGCACCTGATCGACCACCTGTTGCAACGTATTTTGAGGGGTATGCTCCATATTCCCACAAAATTTCAACAGGAGTATTGGGCTGCTGAATATGTTATGCACACCAGTGCCTGCAGGAATGTACTGGTGTCTGAACAGAGAGGGATGCAAAACAAATGAACTAACAGACAGACTGGGAAATATGACATCACATACACAGAAAGTGATAGGGTAACAAAACCAACACAAAGTGAACAGATAAGCCCAGAGGCTAAGAAACTGGGTGTCTCCCTAGTATTACAAATGCTCAGATGGAAAAGGCAAGATGTTGTGTTTTAATACGTAGAGAACCCGAAATGCTGTTGCTAAGGGCAACAGCAAAACCCTAAAGGGTTACCAACGGGTGTGGCAGCAAACTCCTTGGTCAGAGATGGAATAGTAGACACAAGGAGAGTCTCCACAATCCTATTTCTCACTTGCAGGGCACAGGTTCAGCTTCCTGCCACTAAACTGACACATGGACGCCCTGCACAGTGAGAGAGGATTAAGCATGCAGGTCTGAAAGTACAGTCACAAACCTGCTGGGTTCTCAGAATAACAAAAGAACTTTAGCAGACTAAACGACTGACTCCAGTCTTACTGCTAGGTCTGGATTGGCAGAGTGTAGTACCAAATCTCCAGGCCTATTTGCAGTAAGCAATAACAAATACAAAGCTACACAATACTGGCTAATTTTCAGGAACTGACTAACCAACAAAGATTCAGCAGCATCTGCTTAATCTGAGAAGAGGCCTTATAAAGCAGGTGCTGGCCACGCCCCACTCAGACCTCACAGACTGTGAGCACAAAAACCAGCACCGGATCCCCTGCCTGTAACCACTGCACAGCAAAAGACCCGAACTGGAGTATCAGCTGCGCTCAGGTTATTCCGCTAGCACTCGTCTCCCGGTTGCCATGACGACGTGGCAGCACAGGGCAGGAGACCCTAACAATATGTGGGTAATATTGTCCCCATGCAGCACTGAGGTGTCAGAGGGGGGAGACAGGGTGGGTGGCAGTAGTGCAGTAGTGGGGGCTGCTGGTGGCAGTGTCTATGTGGGTAATCTTGTCCCCATGCAGCGCTGAGGTGTCAGAGGGGGAGACAGGGTGGGTGGCAGTAGTGCAGTAGTGGGGGCTGCTGGAGGCAGTGTATATGTGGGTAATCTTGTCCCCATGCAGCGCTGAGGTGTCAGAGGGGGGAGACAGGGTGGGTGGCAGTAGTGCAGTAGTGGGGGCTGCTGGAGGCAGGGTATATGTGGGTAATCTTGTCCCCATTGCAGCGCTGAGGTGTCAGAGGGGGGAGACAGGGGTGGGTGGCAGTAGTGCAGTAGTGGGGGCTGCTGGAGGCAGTGTATATGTGGGTAATCTTGTTGGGGTGACGGGCGGGTGACATTAGTGGGGGCTGCTGGAGGGTGTGCGGAAGGTGGTAATTGTTATATTAAAATGCAAGAAGTGCTCAGGTGATAAAATTTGGTGTAATGAGAACCTGGCCTGAGGAGGGTAGGAGAGCGGGCAATAGGGTAACCCAATGGCAGATGGTTTTGCCATCGATGGTGGAGATCTAATGGTTGTCCACAGTACAGGACTGGCCCATTTAATGGTTGTCCACAGTACAGGACTGGCCCCCCTCACTGCCTGAGGGCCCCCCCCCCTCTCCCCTAGGTGTCAGACTGTGCACATGGATTGTACATTACACTTGTGACATTATACTGCACAGGAACATGGTGTGTTCCCTACAGGGCATTGCTGGTATTACTCTGCTACATTATCCTGCATGACAGCAGTTACTATACTGCACATATATTGGCAAGCTGCTCAATCAGATTGTGATGTCACTCAGGTGATACACGGGAGGGGTAATTCTGGGTAAGACAAAACATTTTCTCTCCAGAATGCACACTGAGAAATAACACTACATAATAATCAGATAATACGGAGATCTTAGTTGCGTATATCTGCACATATAGGGTTAAGCCCCCAGGCCGATCGGCAAGGCGTCTCTGTCACTGGGGGTCCCTAATACTAGGTATGGGTCCGGGGTGCCGGACCCCATCACGTCGG
This sequence comes from Pseudophryne corroboree, assembly GCF_028390025.1. Classification (NCBI taxonomy): domain Eukaryota; kingdom Metazoa; phylum Chordata; class Amphibia; order Anura; family Myobatrachidae; genus Pseudophryne; species Pseudophryne corroboree. The sequence goes on from NW_026969014.1 coordinate 48,730, forward strand.
CACAGGTCGGCTACCCCAGGTCAGCACACAAGTGAATAGTACTAGGGGTTAATAAGAAACACATTAGTGCTATGTAGGTGAACTGTGATTTAAATCATACAAACATATATACAAAGTGATAGGGAAAATCATAAGTGGTAATAAAGTGTTAGGGTGTGCCAACCTGAAGCCGCCTGGCCATACCAACATAGGGGCCACCGCACCCCACACCCACCCCATGAACAATTACACATACAGTATGTCTGGGTCTAGTTGCCCGGTGTAAGGTCACATGATAACGGCTCCTTCAGCATCTGTGAGCAAGCTACCCTGGGGACACCCCTAACTTCTCTAATGGCACTCTGGAGTCAGCAGTCCCTCATAATGCTGACCCCCCCATGGGCCTCTGTCCCTAACCCCCCCATGGGCCCCTATCACTACATCCCCCCATGGGCCCCTGTCACTACAACCCCCCATGGGCCTGTCACTACATCCCCCCATGGACCCCTGTCACTACATTCCCCCCAAGGGCCCCTGTCACTACATTCCCCCCATGGGCCCCTGTCACTACATTCCCCCCATGGGCCCCGGTCACTACATTCCCCCCATGGGCCCCTGTCACTACATCCCCCCATGGGCCCCTGTCACTACATTCCCCCCATGGGCCCCTGTCACTACATTCCCCCCAATGGCCCCTATCACTACATCCCAACATGGGCCCCTGTCACTACACCCCCCCATGGGCCTGTCACTACATCCCACGATGGACCCCTGTCACTACATTCCCCCCAATGGCCCCTGTCACTACATGCCCCCATGGGCCCCTGTCACTACATGCCCCCATGGGCCCCTGTCACTACATCCCCCCATGGGCCTCTGTCACTACATCCCCCCATGGGCCTCTGTCACTACATTCCCTCTATGGTCCCCGGTCAGTACATTTTCCCCATGGGCCCCTGTCAGTACATTCCCCCCCATGAGCCCCTATCACTACATTTTCCCCATGGGCCCCTATCACTACATTTTCCCCATGGGCCCGTCACTACACCCCCCTCCCAAGGGCCCCTGTCAATACATCCGCCCATGGGCCCCTGTCACTACAGTTCCACCCATGGGCCTCTATCACTACATTCCCCCCATGGGCCCCTGTCACTACATTCCTCCCCATGGGCCCCTGTCACTACATTCCCCCCATGGGCCCCTGTCACTACATTCCCCCCCATGGGCCCCTGTCACTACATTCCCCCCATGGGCCCCTGTCACTACATTCCTCCCCATGGGCCCCTGTCACTACATTCCCCCCATGGGCCCCTGTCACTACATTCCCCCCATGGGCCCCTGTCACTACATTCCTCCCCATGGGCCCCTGTCACTACATTCCCCCCATGGGCCCCTGTCACTACATTCCCCCCATGGGCCCATCACCCCCCAGTCCCACACTGGCTCTCCACCATGGCTGGCACTGTGTGTGCTGGGATATGAAGCCTAGGTGGCTGCAGCCCGGACAGTAACACAGCAGATGTGACCATACATCACTCATTATTATTATTATACACACATCACAGCATCAGGATGCAAGCGCCATGTTCCCGGCTCCCTATGGGCGCCGCCATGTTGGCTAAGTCTGAACTAGCGCTGATTATGGCGTAACAGGGAGCCGGGGCTAGAGAGTAGGCGGGGCTAATGATGGCTGAGTGACGGGAGGCTGCGTGCTGTGGGCGGAGCTGGAGCTAGTTGAGTGACGGGACATTGCGGCCTATGAGAGGGGGAGAGGGCGGGGCTGAGTGTGACAATGACTGGTAGCTGAGGCCTATGAGCAGGAAAGTGGGCGTGGCCGCGGCCAAAGGGCAGGAGAGTGATAGGATACGGCGGCCAATGGGCGGGATAGTGGGCGGGGCAGGCGGTTGTTGTCTGACGAGACGTTGCATCCTATGGACAGTGAGCGGGCGGGGCTGGAGGTAAATGAGTGACGGAGCCTAGCGGCCTATGAGAGGGAGAGAGGGCGGGGCTGCTCCTGGATGCTTAGTTGTCACACTCACTACCCATAATCCAGTGCGCTATACTGACGATTACGTGAAATACCGCCCCGTACTTGCGGTACACATTCCTCCGTCCAGGTGTAACCTCCTGCCGCCTCCTCCTCCAGGTAATGTCCCCTCATCCCACCTGTCTCCTGCCCCAACCTCTCCTAATACCCCCTCTCCTGCCCCCATCCTCTCCTAATACCCCCTCTCCTGCCCCCACCTCTCCTAATACCCCCTCTCCTGCCCCCAACCTCTCCTAATACCCCCTCTCCTGCCCCAACCTCTCCTAATACCCCCTCTCCTGCCCCAACCTCTCCTAATACCCCCTCTCCTTCCCCCATCCTCTCCTAATACCCCCTCCTGCCCCCATCCTCTCCTAATACCCCCTCTCTTGCCCCCAACCTCTCCTAATACCCCCTCTCCTGCCCCCATCCTCTCCTAATACCCCCTCTCCTGCCCCCATCCTCTCCTAATACCCCCTCTCCTGCCCCAACCTCTCCTAATACCCCCTCTCCTGCCCCAACCTCTCCTAATACCCCCTCTCCTGCCCCAACCTCTCCTAATACCCCCTCTCCTGCCCCAACCTCTCCTAATACCCCCTCTCCTGCCCCCATCCTCTCCTATTACCCCCTCTCCTGCCCCCATCCTCTCCTAATACCCCCTCTCTTGCCCTCACCTCTCCTAATACCCCCTCTCCTGCCCCAACCTCTCCTAATACCCCCTCTCCTGCCCCAACCTCTCCTAATACCCCCTCTCCTGCCCCAACCTCTCCTAATACCCCCTCTCCTGCCCCAACCTCTCCTAATACCCCCTCTCTTGCCCCCATCCTCTCCTAATACCCCCTCCTGCCCCCATCCTCTCCTAATACCCCCTCTCTTGCCCCCAACCTCTCCTAATACCCCCTCTCCTGCCCCCATCCTCTCCTAATACCCCCTCTCCTGCCCCAACCTCTCCTAATACCCCCTCTCCTGCCCCAACCTCTCCTAATACCCCCTCTCCTGCCCCAACCTCTCCTAATACCCCCTCTCCTGCCCCAACCTCTCCTAATACCCCCTCTCCTGCCCCAACCTCTCCTAATACCCCCTCTCCTGCCCCCATCCTCTCCTATTACCCCCTCTCCTGCCCCCATCCTCTCCTAATACCCCCTCTCCTGCCCCCATCCTCTCCTAATACCCCCTCTCTTGCCCTCACCTCTCCTAATACCCCCTCTCCTGCCCCAACCTCTCCTAATACCCCCTCTCCTGCCCCAACCTCTCCTAATACCCCCTCCTGCCCCCATTCTCTTCTAACCCCCATCCTCCCCTAATACCCCCTCTCCTGCCCCAACCTCTTCTAATACCCCCTCCTGCCCCAACCTCTCCTATTACCCCCTCTCCTGCCCCCATCCTCTCCTAATACCCCCTCTCCTGCCCCAACCTCTCCTCTCCTGATACCCCCTCTCCTGCCCCCATCCTCTCCTAATACCCCTCTCCTGCCCCAACCTCTCCTAATACCCCCTCTCCTGCCCCAACCTCTCCTAATACCCCCTCTCCTGCCCCCATCCTCTCCTATTACCCCCTCTCCTGCCCCCATCCTCTCCTAATACCCCCTCTCTTGCCCTCACCTCTCCTAATACCCCCTCTCTTGCCCTCACCTCTCCTAATACCCCCTCTCCTGCCCCAACCTCTCCTAATACCCCCTCTCCTGCCCCAACCTCTCCTAATACCCCCTCTCCTGCCCCAACCTCTCCTAATACCCCCTCTCCTGCCCCAACCTCTCCTAATACCCCCTCCTGCCCCCCCATTCTCTTCTAACCCCCATCCTCTCCTAATACCCTCTCTTCTAACCCCCATCCTCTCCTAATACCCCCTCTCTTGCCCCAACCTCTCCTAATACACCCTCTCCTGCCCCAACCTCTCCTAATACCCCCTCCTGCCCCCATTCTCTTCTAACCCCCATCCTCCCCTAATACCCCCTCTCCTGCCCCAACCTCTCCTAATACCCCCTCCTGCCCCAACCTCTCCTATTACCCCCTCCTGCCCCCCATTCTCTTCTAACCCCCATTCTCCCCTAATACTCCCTCTCCTGCCCCCAACCTCTCCTAATACCCTCCCTTCTGACCCCAACCTCTCCTAATACCCGCTCTCCTGCCCCCAAACTCTGCTAATACCCGCTCTCCTGCCCCCAAACTCTGCTAATACCCGCTCTCCTGCCCCCAACCTCTCCTAATACCCGCTCTCCTGCCCCCAACCTCTCCTAATACCCGCTCTCCTGCCCCCAACCTCTCCTAATACCCGCTCTCCTGCCCCCAACCTCTCCTAATACCCTCCCTTCTGCCCCAAACCTCTCCTAATACCCTCCCTTCTGCCCCTAACCTCTCCTAATACCCGCTCTCCTGCCCCCAACCTCTCCTAATACCCCCTCTCCTGCCCCCAACCTCTCCTAAAACCCCCTCTCCTGCCCCATCCTCTCCTAATACCCCCTCTCGTGCCCTCATCCTCTCCTAATACCCCCTCTCCTGCCCCAACATCTCCTCTAATACCCTCCCTTCTGCCCCATCCTCCCCTATTACCCCCTCTTCTGTCCCTACATTCTCCTAATACCCCCTCTTCTGCCCCTACATTCTCCTAATACCCCCTCTCCTGCCCCTACATTCTCCTAATACCCCCTCTCCTGCCCCTACATTCTCCTAATACCCCCTCTCCTGCCCTCAACCTCTCCTAACACCCCCTCACCTGCTGCCTCTGACATTCTCCTAATGCCCCCTCACCTGCTTCCCCATACATTCTCCTAATGCCCCTCACCTGCTGCCTCTGACATTCTCCTAATGCCCCCTCACCTGCTGCCTCTGACATTCTCCTAATGCCCCCTCACCTGCTGCCCCTGACATTCTCCTAATGCCCCCTCACCTGCTTCCCCTGACATTCTCCTAATGCCCCCTCACCTGCTTCCCCTGACATTCTCCTAATGCCCCCTCACCTGCTGCCTCTGACATTCTCCTAATGCCCCCTCACCTGCTGCCTCTGACATTCTCCTAATGCCCCCTCACCTGCTGCCTCTGACATTCTCCTAATGCCCCCTCACCTGCTGCCTCTGACATTCTCCTAATGCCCTCTTACATTCTCCTAATGCCCCCTCACCTGCTGCCCCTGACATTCTCCTAATGCCCCCTCACCTGCTGCCTCTTACATTCTCCTAATGCCCCCTCACCTGCTGCCTCTTACATTCTCCTAATGCCCCCTCACCTGCTGCCCCTGACATTCTCCTAATGCCCCCTCACCTGCTGCCCCTGACTTTTTCCTAATGCCCCCTCACCTGCTGCCCCTGACATTCTCCTAATGCCCCCTCACCTGCTGCCCCTGACATTCTCCTAATGCCCCCTCACCTGCTGCCCCTGACATTCTCCTAATGCCCCCTCACCTGCTGCCCCTGACATTCTCCTAATGCCCCCTCACCTGCTGCCCCTGACTTTTTCCTAATGCCCCCTCACCTGCTGCCCCTGACTTTTTCCTAATGCCTTCTCACCTGCTGCCCCTGACTTTTTCCTAATGCCCCCTCACCTGCTGCCCCTGACTTTTGCCTAATGCCCCCTCACCTGCTGCCCCTGACTTTTTCCTAATGCCCCCTCACCTGCTGCCCCTGACTTTTTCCTAATGCCCCCTCACCTGCTGCCCCTGACTTTTTCCTAATGCCCCCTCACCTGCTGCCCCTGACTTTTTCCTAATGCCCCCTCACCTGCTGCCCCTGACTTTTTCCTAATGCCCCCTCACCTGCTGCCCCTGACTTTTTCCTAATGCCCCCTCACCTGCTGCCCCTGACTTTTTCCTAATGCCCCCTCACCTGCTGCCCCTGACATTCTCCTAATGCCCCCTCACCTGCTGCCCCTGACATTCTCCTAATGCCCCCTCACCTGCTGCCCCTGACATTCTCCTAATGCCTCCTCACCTGCTTCCCCTGACATTCTCCTAATGCCTCCTCACCTGCTTCCCCTGACATTCTCCTAATGCCCCCTCACCTGCTTCCCCTGACATTCTCCTAATGCCCCCTCACCTGCTGCCTCTTACATTCTCCTAATGCTCCCTCACCTGCTGCCTCTTACATTCTCCTAATGCTCCCTCACCTGCTTCCCCTGACATTCTCCTAATGCCCCCTCACCTGCTGCCCCTGACATTCTCCTAATGCCCCCTCACCTGCTGCCCCTGACATTCTCCTAATGCCCCCTCACCTGCTGCCCCTGACATTCTCCTAATGCCCCCTCACCTGCTTCCCCTGACATTCTCCTAATGCCCCCTCACCTGCTTCCCCTGACATTCTCCTAATGCCCCCTCACCTGCTGCCTCTGACATTCTCCTAATGCCCCCTCACCTGCTGCCTCTGACATTCTCCTAATGCCCCCTCACCTGCTGCCTCTGACATTCTCCTAATGCCCCCTCACCTGCTGCCTCTGACATTCTCCTAATGCCCTCTTACATTCTCCTAATGCCCCCTCACCTGCTGCCCCTGACATTCTCCTAATGCCCCCTCACCTGCTGCCTCTTACATTCTCCTAATGCCCCCTCACCTGCTGCCTCTTACATTCTCCTAATGCCCCCTCACCTGCTGCCCCTGACATTCTCCTAATGCCCCCTCACCTGCTGCCCCTGACTTTTTCCTAATGCCCCCTCACCTGCTGCCCCTGACATTCTCCTAATGCCCCCTCACCTGCTGCCCCTGACATTCTCCTAATGCCCCCTCACCTGCTGCCCCTGACATTCTCCTAATGCCCCCTCACCTGCTGCCCCTGACATTCTCCTAATGCCCCCTCACCTGCTGCCCCTGACTTTTTCCTAGTGCCCCCTCACCTGCTGCCCCTGACATTCTCCTAATGCCCCCTCACCTGCTGCCCCTGACTTTTTCCTAATGCCCCCTCACCTGCTGCCCCTGACTTTTTCCTAATGCCCCCTCACCTGCTGCCCCTGACTTTTTCCTAATGCCCCCTCACCTGCTGCCCCTGACTTTTTCCTAATGCCCCCTCACCTGCTGCCCCTGACTTTTTCCTAATGCCCCCTCACCTGCTGCCCCTGACTTTTTCCTAATGCCCCCTCACCTGCTGCCCCTGACATTCTCCTAATGCCCCCTCACCTGCTGCCCCTGACATTCTCCTAATGCCTCCTCACCTGCTTCCCCTGACATTCTCCTAATGCCTCCTCACCTGCTTCCCCTGACATTCTCCTAATGCCCCCTCACCTGCTTCCCCTGACATTCTCCTAATGCCCCCTCACCTGCTGCCTCTTACATTCTCCTAATGCTCCCTCACCTGCTGCCTCTTACATTCTCCTAATGCTCCCTCACCTGCTTCCCCTGACATTCTCCTAATGCCCCCTCACCTGCTGCCCCTGACTTTTTCCTAATGCCCCCTCACCTGCTGCCCCTGACTTTTTCCTAATGCCCCCTCACCTGCTGCCCCTGACTTTTTCCTAATGCCCCCTCACCTGCTGCCCCTGACATTCTCCTAATGCCCCCTCACCTGCTGTCGGTCTGTCATCTGCTGCCCCTGACATTCTCTTAAGGCCTCTGACATTCTCCTAATGCCCCCTCACCTGCTTCCCCTGACATTCTCCTAATGCCCCCTCACCTGCTGCCCCTGACATTCTCCTAATGCCCCCTCACCTGCTGCCCCTGACATTCTCCTAATGCTCCCTCACCTGCTGCCCCTGACATTCTCCTAATGCCCCCTCACCTGCTGTCGGTCTGTCATCTGCTGCCCCTGACATTCTCTTAAGGCCTCTGACATTCTCCTAATGCCCCCTCACCTGCTTCCCCTGACATTCTCCTAATGCCCCCTCACCTGCTGCCCCTGACATTCTCCTAATGCCCCCTCACCTGCTGCCCCTGACATTCTCCTAATGCCCCCTCACCTGCTGCCCCTGACATTCTCCTAATGCCCCCTCACCTGCTGCCCCTGACATTCTCCTAATGCCCCCTCACCTGCTGCCTCTGACATTCTCCTAATGCCCCCTCACCTGCTGCCCTATCTGTCCCTCACCTGCTGCCCAATGTCTGTCCCTGCTGCCCTTCTAACCTACCGCTCCCTGTCATTCTCCTGTTGCCCCTTCACCTATCTCCTGCCGCACCCCAGTCTTCTGCCACCAGAGCCATTTCTAGGGTTAGGTGATCTGAGCAATCACACGGGGCGCATGCGGCCGCGGTCTCTTTGAGACAGTATTCCATGTCTGGCTTTCCGCATGGAATAATGTTGAAAGTGTCTCACCCAAAATGGCCACCGCCTCAGAGCAGACACTTCAGACTGTTGCTAGAGGAGATGGCGACCATTTTTTGGAGGGACATTTATAAGACTGGCAGATGCGAACAGCATCCCCACCCGTCTCTCCTGCCGCTCTCATTCTCCAGATAATGGCTGCCGTATCCCATCTCACCCTGCAACCCCCCTTGCCTTTGGCCCCCTGCCACCACTTTCTGCTGCCCCTTCCCAGTCTCCAGCCGCTCCCCACCTGTCTCCTGTTGACCCCCTCACCTGCTCCCTTCCTCACCTGCTGACCATTGTCTCCCCCCCCCCACATTCAGCCCCCTGCCTGCCATTACCCATCTCTACTGCAACCCCTCCTCACCTACCGCCTCCCCCATCCTACCACCTAACTTGCTGCTGCCTGTCTTCTACTACCACCCTTTCCTGCTGCCCCCAGTGTGTTTCCTGCCGACCCTTAACATGCCACCTCGTCTGCCCCTGCTGCCACCTCACCTTCTGACAGCCTGTCTTCTGCTGCCCACCTTCTTGAGTTGAGGGGATCTGAGAGTGTCACAGTGACATCACTTATATCTATAGTAATAATACAGGGACATGACTGGGGAGGTGATGAGATCTGGGAGTGTATATAATGATATTTGGTGTCTCCCGCATTTCACAGGAAGACACAGTAGTGAAGAAGACGCCCAGCTATCCCCATGTATCAGGAGGACGTAGCAGGACCAAGAGCCCCATCCCGGTGCCTCCACCTCACTCACTGATACATGAGAGAGACAGTGACCAGAAGATCCTGGAACTCGCCAACAAGACCATTCAGCTGCTGACTGGAGAGGTGACTGCTGGGAATGGGACAGTATACAGTAACACCGGGGGATGTGTCTGGGTGATGACTGGAGAGGTGACTGCTGGGAATGGGACATTATACAGTAACACCAGGGGATGTGTCTGGATGATGACTGGAGAGGTGACTGCTGGGAATGGGACATTATACAGTAACACCGGGGGATGTGTCTGGGTGATGACTGGAGAGGTGACTGCTGGGAAT
>NW_026969015.1:0-58000 GCF_028390025.1 Pseudophryne corroboree
ACATGGCACTTCAGCAGATCTCTAATATGAATAATGTCAGTATATAGTGCTCTTTCTCCCATAGGACACATGGCACTTCAGCAGATCTCTAATATGAATAATGTCAGTATATAGTGCTCTTTCTCCCATAGGACGCATGGCACTTCAGCAGATCTCTAATATGAATAATGTCAGTATATATTGCTCTTTCTCCCATAGGACACATGGCACTTCAGCAGATCTCTAATATGAATAATGTCAGTATATAGTGCTCTTTCTCCCATAGGACACATGGCACTTCAGCAGATCTCTAATATGAATAATGTCAGTATATAGTGCTCTTTCTCCCTTAGGACGCATGGCACTTCAGCAGATCTCTAATATGAATAATGTCAGTATATAGTGCTCTTTCTCCCTTAAGACACATGGCACTTCAGCAGATCTCTAATATGAATAATGTTAGTATATAGTGCTCTTTCTCCCATAGGACGCATGGCACTTCAGCAGATCTCTAATATGAATAATGTCAGTATATAGTGCTCTTTCTCCCATAGGACGCATGGCACTTCAGCAGATCTCTAATATGAATAATGTCAGTATATAGTGCTCTTTCTGCCATAGGACGCATGGCACTTCAGCAGATCTCTAATATGAATAATGTCAGTATATAGTGCTCTTTCTCCCATAGGACACATGGCACTTCAGCAGATCTCTAATATGAATAATGTCAGTATATAGTGCTCTTTCTCCCATAGGATGCATGGCACTTCAGCAGATCTCTAATATGAATAATGTCAGTATATAGTGCTCTTTCTCCCATAGGACGCATGGCACTTCAGCAGATCTCTAATATGAATAATGTCAGTATATAGTGCTCTTTCTCCCATAGGACGCATGGCACTTCAGCAGATCTCTAATATGAATAATGTCAGTATATAGTGCTCTTTCTCCCATAGGACGCATGGCACTTCAGCAGATATCTAATATAATTAATGTCAGTATATAGTGCTCTTTCTCCCATAGGACACATGGCACCTCAGCAGATCTCTAATATGAATAATGTCAGTATATAGTGCTCTTTCTCCCTTAGGACACATGGCACTTCAGCAGATCTCTAATATGAATAATGTCAGTATATAGTGCTCTTTCTCCCATAGGACACATGGCACTTCAGCAGATCTCCAATATGAATAATGTCAGTATATAGTGCTCTTTCTCCCTTAGGACACATGGCACTTCAGCAGATCTCTAATATGAGTAATGTCAGTATATAGTGCTCTTTCTCCTATAGGACACATGGCACTTCAGCAGATCTCTAATATGAATAATGTCAGTATATAGTGCTCTTTCTCCCTTAGGACACATGGCACTTCAGCAGATCTCTAATATAAGTAATGTCAGTATATAGTGCTCTTTCTCCCATAGGACACATGGCACTTCAGCAGATCTCTAATATGAGTAATGTCAGTATATAGTGCTCTTTCTCCTATAGTACACATGGCACTTCAGCAGATCTCTAATATGAATAATGTCAGTATATAGTGCTCTTTCTCCCATAGGACATATGGCACTTCAGCAGATCTCTAATATGAATAATGTCAGTATATAGTGCTCTTTCTCCTATAGGACACATGGCACTTCAGCAGATCTCTAATATGAATAATGTCAGTATATAGTGCTCTTTCTCCCATAGGACACATGGCACTTCAGCAGATCTCTAATATGAATAATGTCAGTATATAGTGCTCTTTCTCCCATAGGACACATGGCACTTCAGCAGATCTCTAATATGAATAATGTCAGTATATAGTGCTCTTTCTCCCATAGGACGCATGGCACTTCAGCAGATCTCTAATATGAATAATGTCAGTATATAGTGCTCTTTCTCCCATAGGACACATGGCACTTCAGCAGATCTCTAATATGAATAATGTCAGTATATAGTGCTCTTTCTCCCATAGGACACATGGCACTTCAGCAGATCTCTAATATGAATAATGTCAGTATATAGTGCTCTTTCTCCCTTAGGACGCATGGCACTTCAGCAGATCTCTAATATGAATAATGTCAGTAAATAGTGCTCTTTCTCCCTTAAGACACATGGCACTTCAGCAGATCTCTAATATGAATAATGTTAGTATATAGTGCTCTTTCTCCCATAGGACGCATGGCACTTCAGCAGATCTCTAATATGAATAATGTCAGTATATAGTGCTCTTTCTCCCATAGGACGCATGGCACTTCAGCAGATCTCTAATGTGAATAATGTCAGTATATAGTGCTCTTTCTCCCATAGGACGCATGGCACTTCAGCAGATCTCTAATATGAATAATGTCAGTATATAGTGCTCTTTCTCCCTTAGGACGCATGGCACTTCAGCAGATATCTAATATGAATAATGTCAGTATACAGTGCTCTTTCTCCCTTAGGACGCATGGCACTTCAGCAGATCTCTAATATGAATAATGTCAGTATATAGTGCTCTTTCTCCCATAGGACACATGGCACTTCAGCAGATCTCTAATATGAATAATGTCAGTATATAGTGCTCTTTCTCCCATAGGACGCATGGCACTTCAGCAGATCTCAAATATGAATAATGTCAGTATATAGTGCTCTTTCTCCCATAGGACGCATGGCACTTCAGCAGATCTCTAATATGAGTAATGTCAGTATATAGTGCTCTTTCTCCCATAGGACACATGGCACTTCAGCAGATCTCTAATATGAGTAATGTCAGTATATAGTGCTCTTTCTCCCATAGGACACATGGCACTTCAGCAGATCTCTAATATGAATAATGTCAGTATATAGTGCTCTTTCTCCCATAGGACGCATGGCACTTCAGCAGATCTCTAATATGAATAATGTCAGTATATAGTGCTCTTTCTCCCATAGGACGCATGGCACTTCAGCAGATCTCTAATATGAATAATTTCAGTATATAGTGCTCTTTCTCCCATAGGACGCATGGCACTTCAGCAGATCTCTAATATGAATAATGTCAGTATATAGTGCTCTTTCTCCCATAGGACACATGGCACTTCAGCAGATCTCTAATATGAATAATTTCAGTATATAGTGCTCTTTCTCCCATAGGACGCATGGCACTTCAGCAGATCTCTAATATGAATAATGTCAGTATATAGTGCTCTTTCTCCAATAGGACGCATGGCACTTCAGCAGATCTCTAATATGAATAATGTCAGTATATAGTGCTCTTTCGCCCATAGGACGCATGGCACTTCAGCAGATCTCTAATATGAATAATGTCAGTATATAGTGCTCTTTCTCCCATAGGACGCATGGCACTTCAGCAGATCTCTAATATGAGTAATGTCAGTATATAGTGCTCTTTCTCCCATAGGACACATGGCACTTCAGCAGATCTCTAATATGAGTAATGTCAGTATATAGTGCTCTTTCTCCCATAGGACACATGGCACTTCAGCAGATCTCTAATATGAATAATGTCAGTATATAGTGCTCTTTCTCCCATAGGACGCATGGCACTTCAGCAGATCTCTAATATGAATAATGTCAGTATATAGTGCTCTTTCGCCCATAGGACGCATGGCACTTCAGCAGATCTCTAATATGAATAATGTCAGTATATAGTGCTCTTTCTCCCATAGGACGCATGGCACTTCAGCAGATCTCTAATATGAGTAATGTCAGTATATAGTGCTCTTTCTCCCATAGGACACATGGCACTTCAGCAGATCTCTAATATGAGTAATGTCAGTATATAGTGCTCTTTCTCCCATAGGACACATGGCACTTCAGCAGATCTCTAATATGAATAATGTCAGTATATAGTGCTCTTTCTCCCATAGGACGCATGGCACTTCAGCAGATCTCTAATATGAATAATGTCAGTATATAGTGCTCTTTCTCCCATAGGACGCATGGCACTTCAGCAGATCTCTAATATGAATAATTTCAGTATATAGTGCTCTTTCTCCCATAGGACGCATGGCACTTCAGCAGATCTCTAATATGAATAATGTCAGTATATAGTGCTCTTTCTCCCATAGGACACATGGCACTTCAGCAGATCTCTAATATGAATAATTTCAGTATATAGTGCTCTTTCTCCCATAGGACGCATGGCACTTCAGCAGATCTCTAATATGAATAATGTCAGTATATAGTGCTCTTTCTCCCATAGGACGCATGGCACTTCAGCAGATCTCTAATATGAATAATGTCAGTATATAGTGCTCTTTCTCCCATAGGACGCATGGCACTTCAGCAGATCTCTAATATGAATAATGTCAGTATATAGTGCTCTTTCTCCCATAGGACGCATGGCACTTCAGCAGATCTCTAATATGAATAATGTCAGTATATAGTGCTCTTTCTCCCATAGGACACATGGCACTTCAGCAGATCTCTAATATGAATAATGTCAGTATATAGTGCTCTTTCTCCCATAGGACACATGGCACTTCAGCAGATCTCTAATATGAATAATGTCAGTATATAGTGCTCTTTCTCCCATAGGACACATGGCACTTCAGCAGATCTCTAATATGAATGTCAGTATATAGTGCTCTTTCTCCCATAGGACACATGGCACTTCAGCAGATCTCTAATATGAATAATGTCAGTATATAGTGCTCTTTCTCCCATAGGACGCATGGCACTTCAGCAGATCTCTAATATGAATAATGTCAGTATATAGTGCTGTTTCTCCCATAGGACACATGGCACTTCAGCAGATCTCTAATATGAATAATGTCAGTATATAGTGCTCTTTCTCCCATAGGACACATGGCACTTCAGCAGATCTCTAATATGAATAATGTCAGTATATAGTGCTCTTTCTCCCATAGGACGCATGGCACTTCAGCAGATCTCTAATATGAATAATGTCAGTATATAGTGCTCTTTCTCCCATAGGACACATGGCACTTCAGCAGATCTCTAATATGAATAATGTCAGTATATAGTGCTCTTTCTCCCATAGGACACATGGCACTTCAGCAGATCTCTAATATGAATAATGTCAGTATATAGTGCTCTTTCTCCCATAGGACACATGGCACTTCAGCAGATCTCTAATATGAATAATGTCAGTATATAGTGCTCTTTCTCCCATAGGACACATGGCACTTCAGCAGATCTCTAATATGAATAATGTCAGTATATAGTGCTCTTTCGCCCATAGGACGCATGGCACTTCAGCAGATCTCTAATATGAATAATGTCAGTATATAGTGCTCTTTCTCCCATAGGACGCATGGCACTTCAGCAGATCTCTAATATGAGTAATGTCAGTATATAGTGCTCTTTCTCCCATAGGACACATGGCACTTCAGCAGAATTCTAATATGAGTAATGTCAGTATATAGTGCTCTTTCTCCCATAGGACGCATGGCACTTCAGCAGATCTCTAATATGAATAATGTCAGTATATAGTGCTCTTTCTCCCATAGGACGCATGGCACTTCAGCAGATCTCTAATATGAGTAATGTCAGTATATAGTGCTCTTTCTCCCATAGGACACATGGCACTTCAGCAGATCTCTAATATGAGTAATGTCAGTATATAGTGCTCTTTCTCCCATAGGACACATGGCACTTCAGCAGATCTCTAATATGAGTAATGTCAGTATATAGTGCTCTTTCTCCCATAGGACACATGGCACTTCAGCAGATCTCTAATATGAATAATGTCAGTATATAGTGCTCTTTCTCCCATAGGACGCATGGCACTTCAGCAGATCTCTAATATGAATAATGTCAGTATATAGTGCTCTTTCTCCCATAGGACGCATGGCACTTCAGCAGATCTCTAATATGAATAATTTCAGTATATAGTGCTCTTTCTCCCATAGGACGCATGGCACTTCAGCAGATCTCTAATATGAATAATGTCAGTATATAGTGCTCTTTCTCCCATAGGACACATGGCACTTCAGCAGATCTCTAATATGAATAATTTCAGTATATAGTGCTCTTTCTCCCATAGGACGCATGGCACTTCAGCAGATCTCTAATATGAATAATGTCAGTATATAGTGCTCTTTCTCCCATAGGACGCATGGCACTTCAGCAGATCTCTAATATGAATAATGTCAGTATATAGTGCTCTTTCTCCCATAGGACGCATGGCACTTCAGCAGATCTCTAATATGAATAATGTCAGTATATAGTGCTCTTTCTCCCATAGGACGCATGGCACTTCAGCAGATCTCTAATATGAATAATGTCAGTATATAGTGCTCTTTCTCCCATAGGACACATGGCACTTCAGCAGATCTCTAATATGAATAATGTCAGTATATAGTGCTCTTTCTCCCATAGGACACATGGCACTTCAGCAGATCTCTAATATGAATAATGTCAGTATATAGTGCTCTTTCTCCCATAGGACACATGGCACTTCAGCAGATCTCTAATATGAATGTCAGTATATAGTGCTCTTTCTCCCATAGGACACATGGCACTTCAGCAGATCTCTAATATGAATAATGTCAGTATATAGTGCTCTTTCTCCCATAGGACGCATGGCACTTCAGCAGATCTCTAATATGAATAATGTCAGTATATAGTGCTGTTTCTCCCATAGGACACATGGCACTTCAGCAGATCTCTAATATGAATAATGTCAGTATATAGTGCTCTTTCTCCCATAGGACACATGGCACTTCAGCAGATCTCTAATATGAATAATGTCAGTATATAGTGCTCTTTCTCCAATAGGACGCATGGCACTTCAGCAGATCTCTAATATGAATAATGTCAGTATATAGTGCTCTTTCTCCCATAGGACACATGGCACTTCAGCAGATCTCTAATATGAATAATGTCAGTATATAGTGCTCTTTCTCCCATAGGACACATGGCACTTCAGCAGATCTCTAATATGAATAATGTCAGTATATAGTGCTCTTTCTCCCATAGGACACATGGCACTTCAGCAGATCTCTAATATGAATAATGTCAGTATATAGTGCTCTTTCTCCCATAGGACACATGGCACTTCAGCAGATCTCTAATATGAATGTCAGTATATAGTTCTCTTTCTCCCATAGGACACATGGCACTTCAGCAGATCTCTAATATGAATAATGTCAGTATATAGTGCTCTTTCTCCCATAGGACACATGGCACTTCAGCAGATCTCTAATATGAATAATGTCAGTATATAGTGCTCTTTCTCCCATAGGACACATGGCACTTCAGCAGATCTCTAATATGAATAATGTCAGTATATAGTGCTCTTTCTCCCATAGGACGCATGGCACTTCAGCAGATCTCTAATATGAATAATGTCAGTATATAGTGCTCTTTCTCCCTTAGGACGCATGGCACTTCAGCAGATATCTAATATGAATAATGTCAGTATATAGTGCTCTTTCTCCCTTAGGACGCATGGCACTTCAGCAGATCTCTAATATGAATAATGTCAGTATATAGTGCTCTTTCTCCCATAGGACACATGGCACTTCAGCAGATCTCTAATATGAATAATGTCAGTATATAGTGCTCTTTCTCCCATAGGACACATGGCACTTCAGCAGATCTCTAATATGCATAATGTCAGTATATAGTGCTCTTTCTCCCATAGGACACATGGCACTTCAGCAGATCTCTAATATGAATAATGTCAGTATATAGTGCTCTTTCTCCCATAGGACACATTGCACTTCAGCAGATCTCTAATATGAATAATGTCAGTATATAGTGCTCTTTCTCCCATAGGACACATGGCACTTCAGCAGATCTCTAATATGAATAATGTCAGTATATAGTGCTCTTTCTCCCATAGGACGCATGACACTTCAGCAGATCTCTAATATGAATAATGTCAGTATATAGTGCTCTTTCTCCCATAGGACGCATGGCACTTCAGCAGATCTCTAATATGAATAATGTCAGTATATAGTGCTCTTTCTCCCATAGGACACATGGCATTTCAGCAGATCTCTAATATGAATAATGGCAGTATATAGTGCTCTTTCTCCCATAGGACGCATGGCACTTCAGCAGATCTCTAATATGAATAATGTCAGTATATAGTGCTCTTTCTCCGATAGGACGCATGGCACTTCAGCAGATCTCTAATATGAATAATGTCAGTATATAGTGCTCTTTCTCCCATAGGACACATGGCACTTCAGCAGATCTCTAATATGAATAATGTCAGTATATAGTGCTCTTTCTCCCATAGGACGCATGGCACTTCAGCAGATCTCTAATATGAATAATGTCAGTATATAGTGCTCTTTCTCCCATAGGACACATGGCACTTCAGCAGATCTCTAATATGAATAATGTCAGTATATAGTGCTCTTTCTCCCATAGGACACATGGCACTTCAGCAGATCTCTAATATGAATAATGTCAGTATATAGTGCTCTTTCTCCCATAGGACACATGGCACTTCAGCAGATCTCTAATATGAATAATGTCAGTATATAGTGCTCTTTCTCCCATAGGACACATGGCACTTCAGCAGATCTCTAATATGAATGTCAGTATATAGTTCTCTTTCTCCCATAGGACACATGGCACTTCAGCAGATCTCTAATATGAATAATGTCAGTATATAGTGCTCTTTCTCCCATAGGACACATGGCACTTCAGCAGATCTCTAATATGAATAATGTCAGTATATAGTGCTCTTTCTCCCATAGGACACATGGCACTTCAGCAGATCTCTAATATGAATAATGTCAGTATATAGTGCTCTTTCTCCCATAGGACGCATGGCACTTCAGCAGATCTCTAATATGAATAATGTCAGTATATAGTGCTCTTTCTCCCTTAGGACGCATGGCACTTCAGCAGATATCTAATATGAATAATGTCAGTATATAGTGCTCTTTCTCCCATAGGACACATGGCACTTCAGCAGATCTCTAATATGAATAATGTCAGTATATAGTGCTCTTTCTCCCATAGGACACATGGCACTTCAGCAGATCTCTAATATGCATAATGTCAGTATATAGTGCTCTTTCTCCCATAGGACACATGGCACTTCAGCAGATCTCTAATATGAATAATGTCAGTATATAGTGCTCTTTCTCCCATAGGACACATTGCACTTCAGCAGATCTCTAATATGAATAATGTCAGTATATAGTGCTCTTTCTCCCATAGGACACATGGCACTTCAGCAGATCTCTAATATGAATAATGTCAGTATATAGTGCTCTTTCTCCCATAGGACGCATGACACTTCAGCAGATCTCTAATATGAATAATGTCAGTATATAGTGCTCTTTCTCCCATAGGACGCATGGCACTTCAGCAGATCTCTAATATGAATAATGTCAGTATATAGTGCTCTTTCTCCCATAGGACACATGGCATTTCAGCAGATCTCTAATATGAATAATGGCAGTATATAGTGCTCTTTCTCCCATAGGACGCATGGCACTTCAGCAGATCTCTAATATGAATAATGTCAGTATATAGTGCTCTTTCTCCGATAGGACGCATGGCACTTCAGCAGATCTCTAATATGAATAATGTCAGTATATAGTGCTCTTTCTCCCATAGGACACATGGCACTTCAGCAGATCTCTAATATGAATAATGTCAGTATATAGTGCTCTTTCTCCGATAGGACGCATGGCACTTCAGCAGATCTCTAATATGAATAATGTCAGTATATAGTGCTCTTTCTCCCATAGTACACATGGCACTTCAGCAGATCTCTAATATGAATTATGTCAGTATATAGTGCTCTTTCTCTCATAGGACGCATGGCACTTCAGCAGATCTCTAATATAAATAATGTCAGTATATAGTGCTCTTTCTCCCATAGGACGCATGGCACTTCAGCAGATCTCTAATATGAATAATGTCAGTATATAGTGCTCTTTCTCCCATAGTACACATGGCACTTCAGCAGATCTCTAATATGAATAATGTCAGTATATAGTGCTCTTTCTCCCATAGGACGCATGGCACTTCAGCAGATCTCTAATATGAATAATGTCAGTATATAGTGCTCTTTCTCCCATAGGACGCATGGCACTTCAGCAGATCTCTAATATGAATAATGTCAGTATATAGTGCTCTTTCTCCGATATGACGCATGGCACTTCAGCAGATCTCTAATATGAATAATGTCAGTATATAGTGCTCTTTCTCCCATAGGACGCATGGCACTTCAGCAGATCTCTAATATGAATAATGTCAGTATATAGTGCTCTTTCTCCCATAGGACGCATGGCACTTCAGCAGATCTCTAATATGAATAATGTCAGTATATAGTGCTCTTTCTCCCATAGGACACATGGCACTTCAGCAGATATCTAATATGAATAATGTCAGTATATAGTGCTCTTTCTCCCATAGGACACATGGCACTTCAGCAGATCTCTAATATGAATAATGTCAGTATATAGTGCTCTTTCTCCCATAGGACACATGGCACTTCAGCAGATCTCTAATATGAATAATGTCAGTATATAGTGCTCTTTCTCCCATAGGACACATGGCACTTCAGCAGATCTCTAATATGAATAATGTCAGTATATAGTGCTCTTTCTCCCATAGGACACATGGCACTTCAGCAGATCTCTAATATGAATAATGTCAGTATATAGTGCTCTTTCTCCCATAGGACACATGGCACTTCAGCAGATCTCTAATATGAATAATGTCAGTATATAGTGCTCTTTCTCCCATAGGACACATGGCACTTCAGCAGATCTCTAATATGAATAATGTCAGTATATAGTGCTCTTTCTCCCATAGGACGCATGGCACTTCAGCAGATCTCTAATATGAATAATGTCAGTATATAGTGCTCTTTCTCCCATAGGACGCATGGCACTTCAGCAGATCTCTAATATGAATAATGTCAGTATATAGTGCTCTTTCTCCCATAGGACGCATGGCACTTCAGCAGATATCTAATATAATTAATGTCAGTATATAGTGCTCTTTCTCCCATAGGACACATGGCACCTCAGCAGATCTCTAATATGAATAATGTCAGTATATAGTGCTCTTTCTCCCTTAGGACACATGGCACTTCAGCAGATCTCTAATATGAATAATGTCAGTATATAGTGCTCTTTCTCCCATAGGACACATGGCACTTCAGCAGATCTCCAATATGAATAATGTCAGTATATAGTGCTCTTTCTCCCTTAGGACACATGGCACTTCAGCAGATCTCTAATATGAGTAATGTCAGTATATAGTGCTCTTTCTCCTATAGGACACATGGCACTTCAGCAGATCTCTAATATGAATAATGTCAGTATATAGTGCTCTTTCTCCCTTAGGACACATGGCACTTCAGCAGATCTCTAATACAGGTTGAGTATCCCATATCCAAATATTCCGAAATACGGAATATTCCGAAATACGGACTTTTTTGAGTGAGAGTGAGATAGTGAAACCTTTGTTTTTTTGATGGCTCAATGTACACAAACTTTGTTATATACACAAAGTTATTAAAATATTGTATTAAATGACCTTCAGGCTGTGTGTATAAGGTGTATATGAAACATAAATGAATTGTGTGAATATAGACACACTTTGTTTAATGCACACAGTTATAAAAAATATTGGCTAAAATGACCTTCAGGCTGTGTGCATAAGGTGTATATGTAACATAAATGCATTCTGTGCTTAGATTTAGGTCCCATCACCATGATATCTCATTACAGTATGCAATTATTCCAAAACACGGAAAAATCCCATATCGAAAATACCTCTGGTCCCAAGCATTTTGGATAAGAGATACTCAACCTGTATAAGTAATGTCAGTATATAGTGCTCTTTCTCCCATAGGACACATGGCACTTCAGCAGATCTCTAATATGAGTAATGTCAGTATATAGTGCTCTTTCTCCCATAGTACACATGGCACTTCAGCAGATCTCTAATATGAATAATGTCAGTATATAGTGCTCTTTCTCCCATAGGACGCATGGCACTTCAGCAGATCTCTAATATGAGTAATGTCAGTATATAGTGCTCTTTCTCCCATAGGACACATGGCACTTCAGCAGAATTCTAATATGAGTAATGTCAGTATATAGTGCTCTTTCTCCCATAGGACGCATGGCACTTCAGCAGATCTCTAATATGAATAATGTCAGTATATAGTGCTCTTTCTCCCATAGGACGCATGGCACTTCAGCAGATCTCTAATATGAGTAATGTCAGTATATAGTGCTCTTTCTCCCATAGGACACATGGCACTTCAGCAGATCTCTAATATGAGTAATGTCAGTATATAGTGCTCTTTCTCCCATAGGACACATGGCACTTCAGCAGATCTCTAATATGAGTAATGTCAGTATATAGTGCTCTTTCTCCCATAGGACACATGGCACTTCAGCAGATCTCTAATATGAATAATGTCAGTATATAGTGCTCTTTCTCCCATAGGACGCATGGCACTTCAGCAGATCTCTAATATGAATAATGTCAGTATATAGTGCTCTTTCTCCCATAGGACGCATGGCACTTCAGCAGATCTCTAATATGAATAATTTCAGTATATAGTGCTCTTTCTCCCATAGGACGCATGGCACTTCAGCAGATCTCTAATATGAATAATGTCAGTATATAGTGCTCTTTCTCCCATAGGACACATGGCACTTCAGCAGATCTCTAATATGAATAATTTCAGTATATAGTGCTCTTTCTCCCATAGGACGCATGGCACTTCAGCAGATCTCTAATATGAATAATGTCAGTATATAGTGCTCTTTCTCCCATAGGACGCATGGCACTTCAGCAGATCTCTAATATGAATAATGTCAGTATATAGTGCTCTTTCTCCCATAGGACGCATGGCACTTCAGCAGATCTCTAATATGAATAATGTCAGTATATAGTGCTCTTTCTCCCATAGGACGCATGGCACTTCAGCAGATCTCTAATATGAATAATGTCAGTATATAGTGCTCTTTCTCCCATAGGACACATGGCACTTCAGCAGATCTCTAATATGAATAATGTCAGTATATAGTGCTCTTTCTCCCATAGGACACATGGCACTTCAGCAGATCTCTAATATGAATAATGTCAGTATATAGTGCTCTTTCTCCCATAGGACACATGGCACTTCAGCAGATCTCTAATATGAATGTCAGTATATAGTGCTCTTTCTCCCATAGGACACATGGCACTTCAGCAGATCTCTAATATGAATAATGTCAGTATATAGTGCTCTTTCTCCCATAGGACGCATGGCACTTCAGCAGATCTCTAATATGAATAATGTCAGTATATAGTGCTGTTTCTCCCATAGGACACATGGCACTTCAGCAGATCTCTAATATGAATAATGTCAGTATATAGTGCTCTTTCTCCCATAGGACACATGGCACTTCAGCAGATCTCTAATATGAATAATGTCAGTATATAGTGCTCTTTCTCCCATAGGACGCATGGCACTTCAGCAGATCTCTAATATGAATAATGTCAGTATATAGTGCTCTTTCTCCCATAGGACACATGGCACTTCAGCAGATCTCTAATATGAATAATGTCAGTATATAGTGCTCTTTCTCCCATAGGACACATGGCACTTCAGCAGATCTCTAATATGAATAATGTCAGTATATAGTGCTCTTTCTCCCATAGGACACATGGCACTTCAGCAGATCTCTAATATGAATAATGTCAGTATATAGTGCTCTTTCTCCCATAGGACACATGGCACTTCAGCAGATCTCTAATATGAATGTCAGTATATAGTTCTCTTTCTCCCATAGGACACATGGCACTTCAGCAGATCTCTAATATGAATAATGTCAGTATATAGTGCTCTTTCTCCCATAGGACACATGGCACTTCAGCAGATCTCTAATATGAATAATGTCAGTATATAGTGCTCTTTCTCCCATAGGACACATGGCACTTCAGCAGATCTCTAATATGAATAATGTCAGTATATAGTGCTCTTTCTCCCATAGGACGCATGGCACTTCAGCAGATCTCTAATATGAATAATGTCAGTATATAGTGCTCTTTCTCCCTTAGGACGCATGGCACTTCAGCAGATATCTAATATGAATAATGTCAGTATATAGTGCTCTTTCTCCCTTAGGACGCATGGCACTTCAGCAGATCTCTAATATGAATAATGTCAGTATATAGTGCTCTTTCTCCCATAGGACACATGGCACTTCAGCAGATCTCTAATATGAATAATGTCAGTATATAGTGCTCTTTCTCCCATAGGACACATGGCACTTCAGCAGATCTCTAATATGCATAATGTCAGTATATAGTGCTCTTTCTCCCATAGGACACATGGCACTTCAGCAGATCTCTAATATGAATAATGTCAGTATATAGTGCTCTTTCTCCCATAGGACACATTGCACTTCAGCAGATCTCTAATATGAATAATGTCAGTATATAGTGCTCTTTCTCCCATAGGACACATGGCACTTCAGCAGATCTCTAATATGAATAATGTCAGTATATAGTGCTCTTTCTCCCATAGGACGCATGACACTTCAGCAGATCTCTAATATGAATAATGTCAGTATATAGTGCTCTTTCTCCCATAGGACGCATGGCACTTCAGCAGATCTCTAATATGAATAATGTCAGTATATAGTGCTCTTTCTCCCATAGGACGCATGGCATTTCAGCAGATCTCTAATATGAATAATGGCAGTATATAGTGCTCTTTCTCCCATAGGACGCATGGCACTTCAGCAGATCTCTAATATGAATAATGTCAGTATATAGTGCTCTTTCTCCGATAGGACGCATGGCACTTCAGCAGATCTCTAATATGAATAATGTCAGTATATAGTGCTCTTTCTCCCATAGGACACATGGCACTTCAGCAGATCTCTAATATGAATAATGTCAGTATATAGTGCTCTTTCTCCCATAGGACGCATGGCACTTCAGCAGATCTCTAATATGAATAATGTCAGTATATAGTGCTCTTTCTCCCATAGGACACATGGCACTTCAGCAGATCTCTAATATGAATAATGTCAGTATATAGTGCTCTTTCTCCCATAGGACACATGGCACTTCAGCAGATCTCTAATATGAATAATGTCAGTATATAGTGCTCTTTCTCCCATAGGACACATGGCACTTCAGCAGATCTCTAATATGAATAATGTCAGTATATAGTGCTCTTTCTCCCATAGGACACATGGCACTTCAGCAGATCTCTAATATGAATGTCAGTATATAGTTCTCTTTCTCCCATAGGACACATGGCACTTCAGCAGATCTCTAATATGAATAATGTCAGTATATAGTGCTCTTTCTCCCATAGGACACATGGCACTTCAGCAGATCTCTAATATGAATAATGTCAGTATATAGTGCTCTTTCTCCCATAGGACACATGGCACTTCAGCAGATCTCTAATATGAATAATGTCAGTATATAGTGCTCTTTCTCCCATAGGACGCATGGCACTTCAGCAGATCTCTAATATGAATAATGTCAGTATATAGTGCTCTTTCTCCCTTAGGACGCATGGCACTTCAGCAGATATCTAATATGAATAATGTCAGTATATAGTGCTCTTTCTCCCATAGGACACATGGCACTTCAGCAGATCTCTAATATGAATAATGTCAGTATATAGTGCTCTTTCTCCCATAGGACACATGGCACTTCAGCAGATCTCTAATATGCATAATGTCAGTATATAGTGCTCTTTCTCCCATAGGACACATGGCACTTCAGCAGATCTCTAATATGAATAATGTCAGTATATAGTGCTCTTTCTCCCATAGGACACATTGCACTTCAGCAGATCTCTAATATGAATAATGTCAGTATATAGTGCTCTTTCTCCCATAGGACACATGGCACTTCAGCAGATCTCTAATATGAATAATGTCAGTATATAGTGCTCTTTCTCCCATAGGACGCATGACACTTCAGCAGATCTCTAATATGAATAATGTCAGTATATAGTGCTCTTTCTCCCATAGGACGCATGGCACTTCAGCAGATCTCTAATATGAATAATGTCAGTATATAGTGCTCTTTCTCCCATAGGACACATGGCATTTCAGCAGATCTCTAATATGAATAATGGCAGTATATAGTGCTCTTTCTCCCATAGGACGCATGGCACTTCAGCAGATCTCTAATATGAATAATGTCAGTATATAGTGCTCTTTCTCCGATAGGACGCATGGCACTTCAGCAGATCTCTAATATGAATAATGTCAGTATATAGTGCTCTTTCTCCCATAGGACACATGGCACTTCAGCAGATCTCTAATATGAATAATGTCAGTATATAGTGCTCTTTCTCCGATAGGACGCATGGCACTTCAGCAGATCTCTAATATGAATAATGTCAGTATATAGCGCTCTTTCTCCCATAGTACACATGGCACTTCAGCAGATCTCTAATATGAATTATGTCAGTATATAGTGCTCTTTCTCTCATAGGACGCATGGCACTTCAGCAGATCTCTAATATAAATAATGTCAGTATATAGTGCTCTTTCTCCCATAGGACGCATGGCACTTCAGCAGATCTCTAATATGAATAATGTCAGTATATAGTGCTCTTTCTCCCATAGTACACATGGCACTTCAGCAGATCTCTAATATGAATAATGTCAGTATATAGTGCTCTTTCTCCCATAGGACGCATGGCACTTCAGCAGATCTCTAATATGAATAATGTCAGTATATAGTGCTCTTTCTCCCATAGGACGCATGGCACTTCAGCAGATCTCTAATATGAATAATGTCAGTATATAGTGCTCTTTCTCCGATATGACGCATGGCACTTCAGCAGATCTCTAATATGAATAATGTCAGTATATAGTGCTCTTTCTCCCATAGGACGCATGGCACTTCAGCAGATCTCTAATATGAATAATGTCAGTATATAGTGCTCTTTCTCCCATAGGACACATGGCACTTCAGCAGATCTCTAATATGAATAATGTCAGTATATAGTGCTCTTTCTCCCATAGGACACATGGCACTTCAGCAGATATCTAATATGAATAATGTCAGTATATAGTGCTCTTTCTCCCATAGGACACATGGCACTTCAGCAGATCTCTAATATGAATAATGTCAGTATATAGTGCTCTTTCTCCCATAGGACACATGGCACTTCAGCAGATCTCTAATATGAATAATGTCAGTATATAGTGCTCTTTCTCCCATAGGACACATGGCACTTCAGCAGATCTCTAATATGAATAATGTCAGTATATAGTGCTCTTTCTCCCATAGGACACATGGCACTTCAGCAGATCTCTAATATGAATAATGTCAGTATATAGTGCTCTTTCTCCCATAGGACACATGGCACTTCAGCAGATCTCTAATATGAATAATGTCAGTATATAGTGCTCTTTCTCCCATAGGACACATGGCACTTCAGCAGATCTCTAATATGAATAATGTCAGTATATAGTGCTCTTTCTCCCATAGGACGCATGGCACTTCAGCAGATCTCTAATATGAATAATGTCAGTATATAGTGCTCTTTCTCCCATAGGACGCATGGCACTTCAGCAGATCTCTAATATGAATAATGTCAGTATATAGTGCTCTTTCTCCCATAGGACGCATGGCACTTCAGCAGATCTCTAATATGAATAATGTCAGTATATAGTGCTCTTTCTCCCATAGGACGCATGGCACTTCAGCAGATATCTAATATAATTAATGTCAGTATATAGTGCTCTTTCTCCCATAGGACACATGGCACCTCAGCAGATCTCTAATATGAATAATGTCAGTATATAGTGCTCTTTCTCCCTTAGGACACATGGCACTTCAGCAGATCTCTAATATGAATAATGTCAGTATATAGTGCTCTTTCTCCCATAGGACACATGGCACTTCAGCAGATCTCCAATATGAATAATGTCAGTATATAGTGCTCTTTCTCCCTTAGGACACATGGCACTTCAGCAGATCTCTAATATGAGTAATGTCAGTATATAGTGCTCTTTCTCCTATAGGACACATGGCACTTCAGCAGATCTCTAATATGAATAATGTCAGTATATAGTGCTCTTTCTCCCTTAGGACACATGGCACTTCAGCAGATCTCTAATACAGGTTGAGTATCCCATATCCAAATATTCCGAAATACGGAATATTCCGAAATACGGACTTTTTTGAGTGAGAGTGAGATAGTGAAACCTTTGTTTTTTTGATGGCTCAATGTACACAAACTTTGTTATATACACAAAGTTATTAAAATATTGTATTAAATGACCTTCAGGCTGTGTGTATAAGGTGTATATGAAACATAAATGAATTGTGTGAATATAGACACACTTTGTTTAATGCACACAGTTATAAAAAATATTGGCTAAAATGACCTTCAGGCTGTGTGCATAAGGTGTATATGTAACATAAATGCATTCTGTGCTTAGATTTAGGTCCCATCACCATGATATCTCATTACAGTATGCAATTATTCCAAAACACGGAAAAATCCCATATCCAAAATACCTCTGGTCCCAAGCATTTTGGATAAGAGATACTCAACCTGTATAAGTAATGTCAGTATATAGTGCTCTTTCTCCCATAGGACACATGGCACTTCAGCAGATCTCTAATATGAGTAATGTCAGTATATAGTGCTCTTTCTCCCATAGTACACATGGCACTTCAGCAGATCTCTAATATGAATAATGTCAGTATATAGTGCTCTTTCTCCCATAGGACATATGGCACTTCAGCAGATCTCTAATATGAATAATGTCAGTATATAGTGCTCTTTCTCCCATAGGACGCATGGCACTTCAGCAGATCTCTAATATGAATAATGTCAGTATATAGTGCTCTTTCTCCCATAGGACACATGGCACTTCAGCAGATCTCTAATATGAATAATGTCAGTATATAGTGCTCTTTCTCCCATAGGACACATGGCACTTCAGCAGATCTCTAATATGAATAATGTCAGTATATAGTGCTCTTTCTCCCATAGGACGCATGGCACTTCAGCAGATCTCTAATATGAATAATGTCAGTATATAGTGCTCTTTCTCCCATAGGACACATGGCACTTCAGCAGATCTCTAATATGAATAATGTCAGTATATAGTGCTCTTTCTCCCATAGGACACATGGCACTTCAGCAGATATCTAATATGAATAATGTCAGTATATAGTGCTCTTTCTCCCATAGGACACATGGCACTTCAGCAGATCTCTAATATGAATAATGTCAGTATATAGTGCTCTTTCTCCCTTAGGACGCTTGGCACTTCAGCAGATCTCTAATATGAATAATGTCAGTATATAGTGCTCTTTCTCCCTTAAGACACATGGCACTTCAGCAGATCTCTAATATGAATAATGTTAGTATATAGTGCTCTTTCTCCCATAGGACGCATGGCACTTCAGCAGATCTCTAATATGAATAATGTCAGTATATAGTGCTCTTTCTCCCATAGGACGCATGGCACTTCAGCAGATCTCTAATGTGAATAATGTCAGTATATAGTGCTCTTTCTCCCATAGGACGCATGGCACTTCAGCAGATCTCTAATATGAATAATGTCAGTATATAGTGCTCTTTCTCCCTTAGGACGCATGGCACTTCGGCAGATCTCTAATATGAATAATGTCAGTATATAGTGCTCTTTCTCCCATAGGACACATTGCACTTCAGCAGATCTCTAATATGAATAATGTCAGTATATAGTGCTCTTTCTCCCATAGGACACATGGCACTTCAGCAGATCTCTAATATGAATAATGTCAGTATATAGTGCTCTTTCTCCCATAGGACGCATGACACTTCAGCAGATCTCTAATATGAATAATGTCAGTATATAGTGCTCTTTCTCCCTTAGGACGCATGGCACTTCGGCAGATCTCTAATATGAATAATGTCAGTATATAGTGCTCTTTCTCCCATAGGACACATTGCACTTCAGCAGATCTCTAATATGAATAATGTCAGTATATAGTGCTCTTTCTCCCATAGGACACATGGCACTTCAGCAGATCTCTAATATGAATAATGTCAGTATATAGTGCTCTTTCTCCCATAGGACGCATGACACTTCAGCAGATCTCTAATATGAATAATGTCAGTATATAGTGCTCTTTCTCCCATAGGACGCATGGCACTTCAGCAGATCTCTAATATGAATAATGTCAGTATATAGTGCTCTTTCTCCCATAGGACGCATGGCATTTCAGCAGATCTCTAATATGAATAATGGCAGTATATAGTGCTCTTTCTCCCATAGGACGCATGGCACTTCAGCAGATCTCTAATATGAATAATGTCAGTATATAGTGCTCTTTCTCCGATAGGACGCATGGCACTTCAGCAGATCTCTAATATGAATAATGTCAGTATATAGTGCTCTTTCTCCCATAGGACACATGGCACTTCAGCAGATCTCTAATATGAATAATGTCAGTATATAGTGCTCTTTCTCCCATAGGACGCATGGCACTTCAGCAGATCTCTAATATGAATAATGTCAGTATATAGTGCTCTTTCTCCCATAGGACACATGGCACTTCAGCAGATCTCTAATATGAATAATGTCAGTATATAGTGCTCTTTCTCCCATAGGACACATGGCACTTCAGCAGATCTCTAATATGAATAATGTCAGTATATAGTGCTCTTTCTCCCATAGGACACATGGCACTTCAGCAGATCTCTAATATGAATAATGTCAGTATATAGTGCTCTTTCTCCCATAGGACACATGGCACTTCAGCAGATCTCTAATATGAATGTCAGTATATAGTTCTCTTTCTCCCATAGGACACATGGCACTTCAGCAGATCTCTAATATGAATAATGTCAGTATATAGTGCTCTTTCTCCCATAGGACACATGGCACTTCAGCAGATCTCTAATATGAATAATGTCAGTATATAGTGCTCTTTCTCCCATAGGACACATGGCACTTCAGCAGATCTCTAATATGAATAATGTCAGTATATAGTGCTCTTTCTCCCATAGGACGCATGGCACTTCAGCAGATCTCTAATATGAATAATGTCAGTATATAGTGCTCTTTCTCCCTTAGGACGCATGGCACTTCAGCAGATATCTAATATGAATAATGTCAGTATATAGTGCTCTTTCTCCCATAGGACACATGGCACTTCAGCAGATCTCTAATATGAATAATGTCAGTATATAGTGCTCTTTCTCCCATAGGACACATGGCACTTCAGCAGATCTCTAATATGCATAATGTCAGTATATAGTGCTCTTTCTCCCATAGGACACATGGCACTTCAGCAGATCTCTAATATGAATAATGTCAGTATATAGTGCTCTTTCTCCCATAGGACACATTGCACTTCAGCAGATCTCTAATATGAATAATGTCAGTATATAGTGCTCTTTCTCCCATAGGACACATGGCACTTCAGCAGATCTCTAATATGAATAATGTCAGTATATAGTGCTCTTTCTCCCATAGGACGCATGACACTTCAGCAGATCTCTAATATGAATAATGTCAGTATATAGTGCTCTTTCTCCCATAGGACGCATGGCACTTCAGCAGATCTCTAATATGAATAATGTCAGTATATAGTGCTCTTTCTCCCATAGGACACATGGCATTTCAGCAGATCTCTAATATGAATAATGGCAGTATATAGTGCTCTTTCTCCCATAGGACGCATGGCACTTCAGCAGATCTCTAATATGAATAATGTCAGTATATAGTGCTCTTTCTCCGATAGGACGCATGGCACTTCAGCAGATCTCTAATATGAATAATGTCAGTATATAGTGCTCTTTCTCCCATAGGACACATGGCACTTCAGCAGATCTCTAATATGAATAATGTCAGTATATAGTGCTCTTTCTCCGATAGGACGCATGGCACTTCAGCAGATCTCTAATATGAATAATGTCAGTATATAGCGCTCTTTCTCCCATAGTACACATGGCACTTCAGCAGATCTCTAATATGAATTATGTCAGTATATAGTGCTCTTTCTCTCATAGGACGCATGGCACTTCAGCAGATCTCTAATATAAATAATGTCAGTATATAGTGCTCTTTCTCCCATAGGACGCATGGCACTTCAGCAGATCTCTAATATGAATAATGTCAGTATATAGTGCTCTTTCTCCCATAGTACACATGGCACTTCAGCAGATCTCTAATATGAATAATGTCAGTATATAGTGCTCTTTCTCCCATAGGACGCATGGCACTTCAGCAGATCTCTAATATGAATAATGTCAGTATATAGTGCTCTTTCTCCCATAGGACGCATGGCACTTCAGCAGATCTCTAATATGAATAATGTCAGTATATAGTGCTCTTTCTCCGATATGACGCATGGCACTTCAGCAGATCTCTAATATGAATAATGTCAGTATATAGTGCTCTTTCTCCCATAGGACGCATGGCACTTCAGCAGATCTCTAATATGAATAATGTCAGTATATAGTGCTCTTTCTCCCATAGGACACATGGCACTTCAGCAGATCTCTAATATGAATAATGTCAGTATATAGTGCTCTTTCTCCCATAGGACACATGGCACTTCAGCAGATATCTAATATGAATAATGTCAGTATATAGTGCTCTTTCTCCCATAGGACACATGGCACTTCAGCAGATCTCTAATATGAATAATGTCAGTATATAGTGCTCTTTCTCCCATAGGACACATGGCACTTCAGCAGATCTCTAATATGAATAATGTCAGTATATAGTGCTCTTTCTCCCATAGGACACATGGCACTTCAGCAGATCTCTAATATGAATAATGTCAGTATATAGTGCTCTTTCTCCCATAGGACACATGGCACTTCAGCAGATCTCTAATATGAATAATGTCAGTATATAGTGCTCTTTCTCCCATAGGACACATGGCACTTCAGCAGATCTCTAATATGAATAATGTCAGTATATAGTGCTCTTTCTCCCATAGGACACATGGCACTTCAGCAGATCTCTAATATGAATAATGTCAGTATATAGTGCTCTTTCTCCCATAGGACGCATGGCACTTCAGCAGATCTCTAATATGAATAATGTCAGTATATAGTGCTCTTTCTCCCATAGGACGCATGGCACTTCAGCAGATCTCTAATATGAATAATGTCAGTATATAGTGCTCTTTCTCCCATAGGACGCATGGCACTTCAGCAGATCTCTAATATGAATAATGTCAGTATATAGTGCTCTTTCTCCCATAGGACGCATGGCACTTCAGCAGATATCTAATATAATTAATGTCAGTATATAGTGCTCTTTCTCCCATAGGACACATGGCACCTCAGCAGATCTCTAATATGAATAATGTCAGTATATAGTGCTCTTTCTCCCTTAGGACACATGGCACTTCAGCAGATCTCTAATATGAATAATGTCAGTATATAGTGCTCTTTCTCCCATAGGACACATGGCACTTCAGCAGATCTCCAATATGAATAATGTCAGTATATAGTGCTCTTTCTCCCTTAGGACACATGGCACTTCAGCAGATCTCTAATATGAGTAATGTCAGTATATAGTGCTCTTTCTCCTATAGGACACATGGCACTTCAGCAGATCTCTAATATGAATAATGTCAGTATATAGTGCTCTTTCTCCCTTAGGACACATGGCACTTCAGCAGATCTCTAATACAGGTTGAGTATCCCATATCCAAATATTCCGAAATACGGAATATTCCGAAATACGGACTTTTTTGAGTGAGAGTGAGATAGTGAAACCTTTGTTTTTTTGATGGCTCAATGTACACAAACTTTGTTATATACACAAAGTTATTAAAATATTGTATTAAATGACCTTCAGGCTGTGTGTATAAGGTGTATATGAAACATAAATGAATTGTGTGAATATAGACACACTTTGTTTAATGCACACAGTTATAAAAAATATTGGCTAAAATGACCTTCAGGCTGTGTGCATAAGGTGTATATGTAACATAAATGCATTCTGTGCTTAGATTTAGGTCCCATCACCATGATATCTCATTACAGTATGCAATTATTCCAAAACACGGAAAAATCCCATATCCAAAATACCTCTGGTCCCAAGCATTTTGGATAAGAGATACTCAACCTGTATAAGTAATGTCAGTATATAGTGCTCTTTCTCCCATAGGACACATGGCACTTCAGCAGATCTCTAATATGAGTAATGTCAGTATATAGTGCTCTTTCTCCCATAGTACACATGGCACTTCAGCAGATCTCTAATATGAATAATGTCAGTATATAGTGCTCTTTCTCCCATAGGACATATGGCACTTCAGCAGATCTCTAATATGAATAATGTCAGTATATAGTGCTCTTTCTCCCATAGGACGCATGGCACTTCAGCAGATCTCTAATATGAATAATGTCAGTATATAGTGCTCTTTCTCCCATAGGACACATGGCACTTCAGCAGATCTCTAATATGAATAATGTCAGTATATAGTGCTCTTTCTCCCATAGGACACATGGCACTTCAGCAGATCTCTAATATGAATAATGTCAGTATATAGTGCTCTTTCTCCCATAGGACGCATGGCACTTCAGCAGATCTCTAATATGAATAATGTCAGTATATAGTGCTCTTTCTCCCATAGGACACATGGCACTTCAGCAGATCTCTAATATGAATAATGTCAGTATATAGTGCTCTTTCTCCCATAGGACACATGGCACTTCAGCAGATATCTAATATGAATAATGTCAGTATATAGTGCTCTTTCTCCCATAGGACACATGGCACTTCAGCAGATCTCTAATATGAATAATGTCAGTATATAGTGCTCTTTCTCCCTTAGGACGCTTGGCACTTCAGCAGATCTCTAATATGAATAATGTCAGTATATAGTGCTCTTTCTCCCTTAAGACACATGGCACTTCAGCAGATCTCTAATATGAATAATGTTAGTATATAGTGCTCTTTCTCCCATAGGACGCATGGCACTTCAGCAGATCTCTAATATGAATAATGTCAGTATATAGTGCTCTTTCTCCCATAGGACGCATGGCACTTCAGCAGATCTCTAATGTGAATAATGTCAGTATATAGTGCTCTTTCTCCCATAGGACGCATGGCACTTCAGCAGATCTCTAATATGAATAATGTCAGTATATAGTGCTCTTTCTCCCTTAGGACGCATGGCACTTCAGCAGATATCTAATATGAATAATGTCAGTATATAGTGCTCTTTCTCCCTTAGGACGCATGGCACTTCAGCAGATCTCTAATATGAATAATGTCAGTATATAGTGCTCTTTCTCCCATAGGACACATGGCACTTCAGCAGATCTCTAATATGAATAATGTCAGTATATAGTGCTCTTTCTCCCATAGGACGCATGGCACTTCAGCAGATCTCTAATATGAATAATGTCAGTATATAGTGCTCTTTCTCCCATAGGACGCATGGCACTTCAGCAGATCTCTAATATGAATAATGTCAGTATATAGTGCTCTTTCTCCGATATGACGCATGGCACTTCAGCAGATCTCTAATATGAATAATGTCAGTATATAGTGCTCTTTCTCCCATAGGACGCATGGCACTTCAGCAGATCTCTAATATGAATAATGTCAGTATATAGTGCTCTTTCTCCCATAGGACGCATGGCACTTCAGCAGATCTCTAATATGAATAATGTCAGTATATAGTGCTCTTTCTCCCATAGGACACATGGCACTTCAGCAGATATCTAATATGAATAATGTCAGTATATAGTGCTCTTTCTCCCATAGGACACATGGCACTTCAGCAGATCTCTAATATGAATAATGTCAGTATATAGTGCTCTTTCTCCCATAGGACACATGGCACTTCAGCAGATCTCTAATATGAATAATGTCAGTATATAGTGCTCTTTCTCCCATAGGACACATGGCACTTCAGCAGATCTCTAATATGAATAATGTCAGTATATAGTGCTCTTTCTCCCATAGGACACATGGCACTTCAGCAGATCTCTAATATGAATAATGTCAGTATATAGTGCTCTTTCTCCCATAGGACACATGGCACTTCAGCAGATCTCTAATATGAATAATGTCAGTATATAGTGCTCTTTCTCCCATAGGACACATGGCACTTCAGCAGATCTCTAATATGAATAATGTCAGTATATAGTGCTCTTTCTCCCATAGGACGCATGGCACTTCAGCAGATCTCTAATATGAATAATGTCAGTATATAGTGCTCTTTCTCCCATAGGACGCATGGCACTTCAGCAGATCTCTAATATGAATAATGTCAGTATATAGTGCTCTTTCTCCCATAGGACGCATGGCACTTCAGCAGATCTCTAATATGAATAATGTCAGTATATAGTGCTCTTTCTCCCATAGGACGCATGGCACTTCAGCAGATATCTAATATAATTAATGTCAGTATATAGTGCTCTTTCTCCCATAGGACACATGGCACCTCAGCAGATCTCTAATATGAATAATGTCAGTATATAGTGCTCTTTCTCCCTTAGGACACATGGCACTTCAGCAGATCTCTAATATGAATAATGTCAGTATATAGTGCTCTTTCTCCCATAGGACACATGGCACTTCAGCAGATCTCCAATATGAATAATGTCAGTATATAGTGCTCTTTCTCCCTTAGGACACATGGCACTTCAGCAGATCTCTAATATGAGTAATGTCAGTATATAGTGCTCTTTCTCCTATAGGACACATGGCACTTCAGCAGATCTCTAATATGAATAATGTCAGTATATAGTGCTCTTTCTCCCTTAGGACACATGGCACTTCAGCAGATCTCTAATACAGGTTGAGTATCCCATATCCAAATATTCCGAAATACGGAATATTCCGAAATACGGACTTTTTTGAGTGAGAGTGAGATAGTGAAACCTTTGTTTTTTTGATGGCTCAATGTACACAAACTTTGTTATATACACAAAGTTATTAAAATATTGTATTAAATGACCTTCAGGCTGTGTGTATAAGGTGTATATGAAACATAAATGAATTGTGTGAATATAGACACACTTTGTTTAATGCACACAGTTATAAAAAATATTGGCTAAAATGACCTTCAGGCTGTGTGCATAAGGTGTATATGTAACATAAATGCATTCTGTGCTTAGATTTAGGTCCCATCACCATGATATCTCATTACAGTATGCAATTATTCCAAAACACGGAAAAATCCCATATCCAAAATACCTCTGGTCCCAAGCATTTTGGATAAGAGATACTCAACCTGTATAAGTAATGTCAGTATATAGTGCTCTTTCTCCCATAGGACACATGGCACTTCAGCAGATCTCTAATATGAGTAATGTCAGTATATAGTGCTCTTTCTCCCATAGTACACATGGCACTTCAGCAGATCTCTAATATGAATAATGTCAGTATATAGTGCTCTTTCTCCCATAGGACATATGGCACTTCAGCAGATCTCTAATATGAATAATGTCAGTATATAGTGCTCTTTCTCCCATAGGACGCATGGCACTTCAGCAGATCTCTAATATGAATAATGTCAGTATATAGTGCTCTTTCTCCCATAGGACACATGGCACTTCAGCAGATCTCTAATATGAATAATGTCAGTATATAGTGCTCTTTCTCCCATAGGACACATGGCACTTCAGCAGATCTCTAATATGAATAATGTCAGTATATAGTGCTCTTTCTCCCATAGGACGCATGGCACTTCAGCAGATCTCTAATATGAATAATGTCAGTATATAGTGCTCTTTCTCCCATAGGACACATGGCACTTCAGCAGATCTCTAATATGAATAATGTCAGTATATAGTGCTCTTTCTCCCATAGGACACATGGCACTTCAGCAGATATCTAATATGAATAATGTCAGTATATAGTGCTCTTTCTCCCATAGGACACATGGCACTTCAGCAGATCTCTAATATGAATAATGTCAGTATATAGTGCTCTTTCTCCCTTAGGACGCATGGCACTTCAGCAGATCTCTAATATGAATAATGTCAGTATATAGTGCTCTTTCTCCCTTAAGACACATGGCACTTCAGCAGATCTCTAATATGAATAATGTTAGTATATAGTGCTCTTTCTCCCATAGGACGCATGGCACTTCAGCAGATCTCTAATATGAATAATGTCAGTATATAGTGCTCTTTCTCCCATAGGACGCATGGCACTTCAGCAGATCTCTAATGTGAATAATGTCAGTATATAGTGCTCTTTCTCCCATAGGACGCATGGCACTTCAGCAGATCTCTAATATGAATAATGTCAGTATATAGTGCTCTTTCTCCCTTAGGACGCATGGCACTTCAGCAGATATCTAATATGAATAATGTCAGTATATAGTGCTCTTTCTCCCTTAGGACGCATGGCACTTCAGCAGATCTCTAATATG
Source organism: Pseudophryne corroboree (assembly GCF_028390025.1). Lineage (NCBI taxonomy): Eukaryota > Metazoa > Chordata > Amphibia > Anura > Myobatrachidae > Pseudophryne > Pseudophryne corroboree. The sequence continues at coordinate 28,247 of NW_026969015.1, forward strand.
AATAATGTCAGTATATAGTGCTCTTTCTCCCATAGGACACATGGCACTTCAGCAGATCTCTAATATGAATAATGTCAGTATATAGTGCTCTTTCTCCCATAGGACGCATGGCACTTCAGCAGATCTCTAATATGAATAATGTCAGTATATAGTGCTCTTTCTCCCATAGGATGCATGGCACTTCAGCAGATCTCCAATATGAATAATGTCAGTATATAGTGCTCTTTCTCCCATAGGACGCATGGCACTTCAGCAGATCTCTAATATGAATAATGTCAGTATATAGTGCTCTTTCTCCCATAGGACACATGGCACTTCAGCAGATCTCTAATATGAATAATGTCAGTATATAGTGCTCTTTCTCCCATAGGACACATGGCACTTCAGCAGATCTCTAATATGAATAATGTCAGTATATAGTGCTCTTTCTCCCATAGGACACATGGCACTTTAGCAGATCTCTAATATGAATAATGTCAGTATATAGTGCTCTTTCTCCCATAGGACACATGGCACTTCAGCAGATCTCTAATATGAATAATGTCAGTATATAGTGCTCTTTCTCCCATAGGACGCATGGCACTTCAGCAGATCTCTAATATGAATAATGTCAGTATATAGTGCTCTTTCTCCCATAGGACGCATGGCACTTCAGCAGATCTCTAATATGAATAATGTCAGTATATAGTGCTCTTTCTCCCATAGGACGCATGGCACTTCAGCAGATCTCTAATATGAATAATGTCAGTATATAGTGCTCTTTCTCCCATAGGACGCATGGCACTTCAGCAGATATCTAATATAATTAATGTCAGTATATAGTGCTCTTTCTCCCATAGGACACATGGCACCTCAGCAGATCTCTAATATGAATAATGTCAGTATATAGTGCTCTTTCTCCCTTAGGACACATGGCACTTCAGCAGATCTCTAATATGAATAATGTCAGTATATAGTGCTCTTTCTCCCATAGGACACATGGCACTTCAGCAGATCTCCAATATGAATAATGTCAGTATATAGTGCTCTTTCTCCCTTAGGACACATGGCACTTCAGCAGATCTCTAATATGAGTAATGTCAGTATATAGTGCTCTTTCTCCTATAGGACACATGGCACTTCAGCAGATCTCTAATATGAATAATGTCAGTATATAGTGCTCTTTCTCCCTTAGGACACATGGCACTTCAGCAGATCTCTAATATAAGTAATGTCAGTATATAGTGCTCTTTCTCCCATAGGACACATGGCACTTCAGCAGATCTCTAATATGAGTAATGTCAGTATATAGTGCTCTTTCTCCTATAGTACACATGGCACTTCAGCAGATCTCTAATATGAATAATGTCAGTATATAGTGCTCTTTCTCCCATAGGACATATGGCACTTCAGCAGATCTCTAATATGAATAATGTCAGTATATAGTGCTCTTTCTCCTATAGGACACATGGCACTTCAGCAGATCTCTAATATGAATAATGTCAGTATATAGTGCTCTTTCTCCCATAGGACACATGGCACTTCAGCAGATCTCTAATATGAATAATGTCAGTATATAGTGCTCTTTCTCCCATAGGACACATGGCACTTCAGCAGATCTCTAATATGAATAATGTCAGTATATAGTGCTCTTTCTCCCATAGGACGCATGGCACTTCAGCAGATCTCTAATATGAATAATGTCAGTATATAGTGCTCTTTCTCCCATAGGACACATGGCACTTCAGCAGATCTCTAATATGAATAATGTCAGTATATAGTGCTCTTTCTCCCATAGGACACATGGCACTTCAGCAGATCTCTAATATGAATAATGTCAGTATATAGTGCTCTTTCTCCCTTAGGACGCATGGCACTTCAGCAGATCTCTAATATGAATAATGTCAGTATATAGTGCTCTTTCTCCCTTAAGACACATGGCACTTCAGCAGATCTTTAATATGAATAATGTTAGTATATAGTGCTCTTTCTCCCATAGGACGCATGGCACTTCAGCAGATCTCTAATATGAATAATGTCAGTATATAGTGCTCTTTCTCCCATAGGACGCATGGCACTTCAGCAGATCTCTAATGTGAATAATGTCAGTATATAGTGCTCTTTCTCCCATAGGACGCATGGCACTTCAGCAGATCTCTAATATGAATAATGTCAGTATATAGTGCTCTTTCTCCCTTAGGACGCATGGCACTTCAGCAGATCTCTAATATGAATAATGTCAGTATATAGTGCTCTTTCTCCCATAGGACACATGGCACTTCAGCAGATCTCTAATATGAATAATGTCAGTATATAGTGCTCTTTCTCCCATAGGACGCATGGCACTTCAGCAGATCTCTAATATGAATAATGTCAGTATATAGTGCTCTTTCTCCCATAGGATGCATGGCACTTCAGCAGATCTCCAATATGAATAATGTCAGTATATAGTGCTCTTTCTCCCATAGGACGCATGGCACTTCAGCAGATCTCCAATATGAATAATGTCAGTATATAGTGCTCTTTCTCCCATAGGACGCATGGCACTTCAGCAGATCTCCAATATGAATAATGTCAGTATATAGTGCTCTTTCTCCCATAGGACGCATGGCACTTCAGCAGATCTCTAATATGAATAATGTCAGTATATAGTGCTCTTTCTCCCATAGGACACATGGCACTTCAGCAGATCTCTAATATGAATAATGTCAGTATATAGTGCTCTTTCTCCCATAGGACACATGGCACTTCAGCAGATCTCTAATATGAATAATGTCAGTATATAGTGCTCTTTCTCCCATAGGACACATGGCACTTCAGCAGATCTCTAATATGAATAATGTCAGTATATAGTGCTCTTTCTCCCATAGGACGCATGGCACTTCAGCAGATCTCTAATATGAATAATGTCAGTATATAGTGCTCTTTCACCCATAGGACGCATGGCACTTCAGCAGATCTCTAATATGAATAATGTCAGTATATAGTGCTCTTTCTCCCATAGGACACATGGCACTTCAGCAGATCTCTAATATGAATAGTGTCAGTATATAGTGCTCTTTCTCCCATAGGACACATGGCACTTCAGCAGATCTTTAATATGAATAATGTCAGTATATAGTGCTCTTTCTCCCATAGGACACATGGCACTTCAGCAGATCTCTAATATGAATAATGTCAGTATATAGTGCTCTTTCTCCGATAGGACACATGGCACTTCAGCAGATCTCTAATATGAGTAATGTCAGTATATAGTGCTCTTTCTCCCATAGGACACATGGCACTTCCGCAGATCTCTAATATGAATAATGTCAGTATATAGTGCTCTTTCTCCCATAGGACACATGGCACTTCAGCAGATCTCTAATATGAATAATGTCAGTATATAGTGCTCTTTCTCCCATAGGACGCATGGCACTTCAGCAGATCTCTAATATGAATAATGTCAGTATATAGTGCTCTTTCTCCCATAGGACACATGGCACTTCAGCAGATCTCTAATATGAATAATGTCAGTTTATAGTGCTCTTTCTCCCTTAGGACGCATGGCACTTCAGCAGATCTCTAATATGAATAATGTTAGTATATACTGCTCTTTCTCCCATAGGACGCATGGCACTTCAGCAGATCTCTAATATGAATAATGTCAGTATATAGTGCTCTTTCTCCCATAGGACACATGGCACTTCAGCAGATCTCTAATATGAATAATGTCAGTATATAGTGCTCTTTCTCCCTTAGGACACATGGCACTTCAGCAGGCCTCTAATATGAATGTCAGTATATAGTGCTCTTTCTCCCATAGGACACATGGCACTTCAGCAGATCTCTAATATGAATAATGTCAGTATATAGTGCTCTTTCTCCCATAGGACACATGGCACTTCAGCAGATATCTAATATGAATAATGTCAGTATATAGTGCTCTTTCTCCCTTAGGACGCATGGCACTTCAGCAGATCTCTAATATGAATGTCAGTATATAGTGCTCTTTCTCCCATAGGACACATGGCACTTCAGCAGATCTCTAATATGAATAATGTCAGTATATAGTGCTCTTTCTCCCATAGGACACATGGCACTTCAGCAGATCTCTAATATGAATAATGTCAGTATATAGTGCTCTTTCTCCCATAGGATGCATGGCACTTCAGCAGATCTCCAATATGAATAATGTCAGTATATAGTGCTCTTTCTCCCATAGGACGCATGGCACTTCAGCAGATCTCCAATATGAATAATGTCAGTATATAGTGCTCTTTCTCCCATAGGACGCATGGCACTTCAGCAGATCTCTAATATGAATAATGTCAGTATATAGTGCTCTTTCTCCCATAGGACACATGGCACTTCAGCAGATCTCTAATATGAATAATGTCAGTATATAGTGCTCTTTCTCCCATAGGACACATGGCACTTCAGCAGATCTCTAATATGAATAATGTCAGTATATAGTGCTCTTTCTCCCATAGGACACATGGCACTTCAGCAGATCTCTAATATGAATAATGTCAGTATATAGTGCTCTTTCTCCCATAGGACACATGGCACTTCAGCAGATCTCTAATATGAATAATGTCAGTATATAGTGCTCTTTCTCCCATAGGACACATGGCACTTCAGCAGATCTCTAATATGAATAATGACAGTATATAGTGCTCTTTCACCCATAGGACGCATGGCACTTCAGCAGATCTCTAATATGAATAATGTCAGTATATAGTGCTCTTTCTCCCATAGGACACATGGCACTTCAGCAGATCTCTAATATGAATAGTGTCAGTATATAGTGCTCTTTCTCCCATAGGACACATGGCACTTCAGCAGATCTTTAATATGAATAATGTCAGTATATAGTGCTCTTTCTCCCATAGGACACATGGCACTTCAGCAGATCTCTAATATGAATAATGTCAGTATATAGTGCTCTTTCTCCGATAGGACACATGGCACTTCAGCAGATCTCTAATATGAGTAATGTCAGTATATAGTGCTCTTTCTCCCATAGGACACATGGCACTTCCGCAGATCTCTAATATGAATAATGTCAGTATATAGTGCTCTTTCTCCCATAGGACGCATGGCACTTCAGCAGATCTCTAATATGAATAATGTCAGTATATAGTGCTCTTTCTCCCATAGGACGCATGGCACTTCAGCAGATCTCTAATATGAATAATGTCAGTATATAGTGCTCTTTCTCCCATAGGACGCATGGCACTTCAGCAGATCTCTAATATGAATAATGTCAGTTTATAGTGCTCTTTCTCCCTTAGGACGCATGGCACTTCAGCAGATCTCTAATATGAATAATGTTAGTATATACTGCTCTTTCTCCCATAGGACGCATGGCACTTCAGCAGATCTCTAATATGAATAATGTCAGTATATAGTGCTCTTTCTCCCATAGGACACATGGCACTTCAGCAGATCTCTAATATGAATAATGTCAGTATATAGTGCTCTTTCTCCCTTAGGACACATGGCACTTCAGCAGGCCTCTAATATGAATAATGTCAGTATATAGTGCTCTTTCTCCCATAGGACACATGGCACTTTAGCAGATCTCTAATATGAATAATGTCAGTATATAGTGCTATTTCTCCCATAGGACACATGGCACTTCAGCAGATCTCTAATATGAATAATGTCAGTATATAGTGCTCTTTCTCCCATAGGACGCATGGCACTTCAGCAGATCTCTAATATGAATAATGTCAGTATATAGTGCTCTTTCTCCCATAGGACACATGGCACTTTAGCAGATCTCTAATATGAATAATGTCAGTATATAGTGCTCTTTCTCCCATAGGACACATGGCACTTCAGCAGATCTCTAATATGAATAATGTTAGTATATAGTGCTCTTTCTCCCATAGGATGCATGGCACTTCAGCAGATCTCTAATATGAATAATGTCAGTATATAGTGCTCTTTCTCCCATAGGACACATGGCACTTCAGCAGATCTCTAATATGAATAATGTCAGTATATAGTGCTCTTTCTCCCATAGGATGCATGGCACTTCAGCAGATCTCTAATATGAATAATGTCAGTATATAGTGCTCTTTCTCCCATAGGACACATGGCACTTCAGCAGATCTCTAATATGAATAATGTCAGTATATAGTGCTCTTTCTCCCATAGGACACATGGCACTTCAGCAGATCTCTAATATGAATAATGTCAGTATATAGTGCTCTTTCTCCCATAGGACACATGGCACTTCAGCAGATCTCTAATATGAATAATGTCAGTATATAGTGCTCTTTCTCCCATAGGACACATGGCACTTCAGCAGATATCTAATATGAATAATGTCAGTATATAGTGCTCTTTCTCCCTTAGGACGCATGGCACTTCAGCAGATCTCTAATATGAATGTCAGTATATAGTGCTCTTTCTCCCATAGGACACATGGCACTTCAGCAGATCTCTAATATGAATAATGTCAGTATATAGTGCTCTTTCTCCCATTGGACACATGGCACTTCAGCAGATCTCTAATATGAATAATGTCAGTATATAGTGCTCTTTCTCCCATAGGACGCATGGCACTTCAGCAGATCTCTAATATGAATGTCAGTATATAGTGCTCTTTCTCCCATAGGACACATGGCACTTCAGCAGATCTCTAATATGAATAATGTCAGTATACAGGTTGAGTCTCCCTTATCCAAAATGCTTGGGACCAGAGGTATTTTGGATATGGGATTTTTCCGTATTTTGGAATAATTGTATACCATAATGAGATATCATGGTGATGGGACCTTTATCTAAGCACAGAATGCATTTATGTTACATATACACCTTATACACACAGCCTGAAGGTCATTTTAGCCAATATTTTTTATAACTTTGTGCATTAAACAAAGTGTGTCTACATTCACACAATTCATTTATGTTTCATATACACCTTATACACACAGCCTGAAGGTCATTTAATACAATATTTTTAATAACTTTGTGTATTAAACAAAGTTTGTGTACATTGAGCCATCAAAAAACAAAGGTTTCACTATCTCACTCTCCCTCAAAAAAGTCCGTATTTCGGAATATTCCGTATTTCGGAATATTTGGATATGGGATACTCAACCTGTATAGTGCTCTTTCTCCCATAGGACACATGGCACTTCAGCAGATCTCTAATATGAATAATGTCAGTATATAGTGCTATTTCTCCCATAGGACACATGGCACTTCAGCAGATCTCTAATATGAATGTCAGTATATAGTGCTCTTTCTCCCATAGGACACATGGCACTTCAGCAGATCTCTAATATGAATAATGTCAGTTTATAGTGCTATTTCTCCCATAGGACACATGGCACTTCAGCAGATATCTAATATGAATAATTTCAGTATATAGTGCTCTTTCTCCCATAGGACACATGGCACTTCAGCAGATCTCTAATATGAATAATGTCAGTATATAGTGCTCTTTCTCCCATAGGACGCATGGCACTTCAGCAGATCTCTAATATGAATAATGTCAGTATATAGTGCTCTTTCTCCCATAGGACGCATGGCACTTCAGCAGATCTCTAATATGAATAATGTCAGTATATAGTGCTCTTTCTCCCTTAGGACGCATGGCACTTCAGCAGATCTCCAATATGAATAATGTCAGTATATAGAGCTCTTTCTCCCATAGGACGCATGGCACTTCAGCAGATCTCTAATATGAATAATGTCAGTATATAGTGCTCTTTCTCCCATAGGACACATGGCACTTCAGCAGATCTCTAATATGAATAATGTCAGTATATAGTGCTCTTTCTCCCATAGGACGCATGGCACTTCAGCAGATCTCCAATATGAATAATGTCAGTATATAGTGCTCTTTCTCCCTTAGGACGCATGGCACTTCAGCAGATATCTAATATGAATAATGTCAGTATATAGTGCTCTTTCTCCCTTAGGACGCATGGCACTTCAGCAGATCTCTAATATGAATAATGTCAGTATATAGTGCTCTTTCTCCCATAGGACACATGGCACTTCAGCAGATCTCTAATATGAATAATGTCAGTATATAGTGCTCTTTCTCCCATAAGATGCATGGCACTTTAGCAGATCTCCAACATGAAAAATGTCAGTATATAGTGCTTTTTCTCCCATAGGACACATGGCACTTCAGCAGATCTCTAATACGAATAATGTCAGTATATAGTGCTCTTTCTCCCTTAGGACGCATGGCACTTCAGCAGATATCTAATACGAATAATGTCAGTATATAGTGCTCTTTCTCCATTAGGACGCATGGCACTTCAGCAGATATCTAATATGAATAATGTCAGTATATAGTGCTCTTTCTCCCATAGGACGCATGGCACTTCAGCAGATCTCTAATATGAATAATGTCAGTATATAGTGCTCTTTCTCCCATAGGACGCATGGCACTTCAGCAGATCTCTAATATGAATAATGTCAGTATATAGTGCTCTTTCTCCCATAGGACACATGGCACTTCAGCAGATCTCTAATATGAATAATGTCAATATATAGTGCTCTTTCTCCCATAGGACGCATGGCACTTCAGCAGATCTCTAATATGAATAATGTCAGTATATAGTGCTCTTTCTCCCATAGGACGCATGGCACTTCAGCCGATCTCTAATATGAATAATGTCAGTATATAGTGCTCTTTCTCCCATAGGACGCATGGCACTTCAGCCGATCTCTAATATGAATAATGTCAGTATATAGTGCTCTTTCTCCCATAGGACACATGGCACTTCAGCAGATCTCTAATATGAATAATGTCAGTATATAGTGCTCTTTCTCCCATAGGACACATGGCACTTCAGCAGATCTCTAATATGAATAATGTCAGTATATAGTGCTCTTTCTCCCTTAGGACACATGGCACTTCAGCAGATCTCTAATATGAATAATGTCAGTATATAGTGCTCTTTCTCCCATAGGACACATGGCACTTCAGCAGATCTCTAATATGAATAATGTCAGTATATAGTGCTCTTTCTCCCATAGGACACATGGCACTTCAGCAGATCTCTAATATGAATAATGTCAGTATATAGTGCTCTTTCTCCCATAGGACACATGGCACTTCAGCAGATCTCTAATATGAATAATGTCAGTATATAGTGCTCTTTCTCCCATAGGACACATGGCACTTCAGCAGATCTCTAATGTGAATATTGTCAGTATATAGTGCTCTTTCTCCCATAGGACGCATGGCACTTCAGCAGATATCTAATATGAATAATGTCAGTATATAGTGCTCTTTCTCCCTTAGGACGCATGGCACTTCAGCAGATCTCTAATATGAATAATGTCAGTATATAGTGCTCTTTCTCCCTTAGGACGCATGGCACTTCAGCAGATATCTAATATGAATAATGTCAGTATATAGTGCTCTTTCTCCCATAGTACGCATGGCACTTCAGCAGATCTCTAATATGAATAATGTCAGTATATAGTGCTCTTTCTCCCATAGGACGCATGGCACTTCAGCAGATCTCTAATATGAATAATGTCAGTATATAGTGCTCTTTCTCCCATAAGATGCATGGCACTTCAGCAGATCTCCAATATGAATAATGTCAGTATATAGTGCTCTTTCTCCCATAGGACGCATGGCACTTCAGCAGATCTCTAATATGAATAATGTCAGTATATAGTGCTTTTTCTCCCATAGGACGCATGGCACTTCAGCAGATCTCTAATATGAATAATGTCAGTATATAGTGCTATTTCTCCCATAGGACACATGGCACTTCAGCAGATCTCTAATATGAATGTCAGTATATAGTGCTCTTTCTCCCATAGGACACATGGCACTTCAGCAGATCTCTAATATGAATAATGTCAGTTTATAGTGCTATTTCTCCCATAGGACACATGGCACTTCAGCAGATCTCTAATATGAATAATGTTAGTATATACTGCTCTTTCTCCCATAGGACGCATGGCACTTCAGCAGATCTCTAATATGAATAATGTCAGTATAAAGTGCTCTTTCTCCCATAGGACACATGGCACTTCAGCAGATCTCTAATATGAATAATGTCAGTATATAGTGCTCTTTCTCCCTTAGGACACATGGCACTTCAGCAGGCCTCTAATATGAATAATGTCAGTATATAGTGCTCTTTCTCCCATAGGACACATGGCACTTTAGCAGATCTCTAATATGAATAATGTCAGTATATAGTGCTATTTCTCCCATAGGACACATGGCACTTCAGCAGATCTCTAATATGAATAATGTCAGTATATAGTGCTCTTTCTCCCATAGGACGCATGGCACTTCAGCAGATCTCTAATATGAATAATGTCAGTATATAGTGCTCTTTCTCCCATAGGACACATGGCACTTTAGCAGATCTCTAATATGAATAATGTCAGTATATAGTGCTCTTTCTCCCATAGGACACATGGCACTTCAGCAGATCTCTAATATGAATAATGTCAGTATATAGTGCTCTTTCTCCCATAGGACACATGGCACTTCAGCAGATCTCTAATATGAATAATGTCAGTATATAGTGCTCTTTCTCCCATAGGACACATGGCACTTCAGCAGATCTCTAATATGAATAATGTCAGTATATAGTGCTCTTTCTCCCATAGGATGCATGGCACTTCAGCAGATCTCTAATATGAATAATGTCAGTATATAGTGCTCTTTCTCCCATAGGACACATGGCACTTCAGCAGATCTCTAATATGAATAATGTCAGTATATAGTGCTCTTTCTCCCATAGGACACATGGCACTTCAGCAGATCTCTAATATGAATAATGTCAGTATATAGTGCTCTTTCTCCCATAGGACACATGGCACTTCAGCAGATCTCTAATATGAATAATGTCAGTATATAGTGCTCTTTCTCCCATAGGACACATGGCACTTCAGCAGATATCTAATATGAATAATGTCAGTATATAGTGCTCTTTCTCCCTTAGGACGCATGGCACTTCAGCAGATCTCTAATATGAATGTCAGTATATAGTGCTCTTTCTCCCATAGGACACATGGCACTTCAGCAGATCTCTAATATGAATAATGTCAGTATATAGTGCTCTTTCTCCCATTGGACACATGGCACTTCAGCAGATCTCTAATATGAATAATGTCAGTATATAGTGCTCTTTCTCCCATAGGATGCATGGCACTTCAGCAGATCTCCAATATGAATAATGTCAGTATATAGTGCTCTTTCTCCCATAGGACGCATGGCACTTCAGCAGATCTCCAATATGAATAATGTCAGTATATAGTGCTCTTTCTCCCATAGGACGCATGGCACTTCAGCAGATCTCTAATATGAATAATGTCAGTATATAGTGCTCTTTCTCCCATAGGACACATGGCACTTCAGCAGATCTCTAATATGAATAATGTCAGTATATAGTGCTCTTTCTCCCATAGGACACATGGCACTTCAGCAGATCTCTAATATGAATAATGTCAGTATATAGTGCTCTTTCTCCCATAGGACACATGGCACTTCAGCAGATCTCTAATATGAATAATGTCAGTATATAGTGCTCTTTCTCCCATAGGACACATGGCACTTCAGCAGATCTCTAATATGAATAATGTCAGTATATAGTGCTCTTTCTCCCATAGGACACATGGCACTTCAGCAGATCTCTAATATGAATAATGTCAGTATATAGTGCTCTTTCACCCATAGGACGCATGGCACTTCAGCAGATCTCTAATATGAATAATGTCAGTATATAGTGCTCTTTCTCCCATAGGACACATGGCACTTCAGCAGATCTCTAATATGAATAGTGTCAGTATATAGTGCTCTTTCTCCCATAGGACACATGGCACTTCAGCAGATCTTTAATATGAATAATGTCAGTATATAGTGCTCTTTCTCCCATAGGACACATGGCACTTCAGCAGATCTCTAATATGAATAATGTCAGTATATAGTGCTCTTTCTCCGATAGGACACATGGCACTTCAGCAGATCTCTAATATGAGTAATGTCAGTATATAGTGCTCTTTCTCCCATAGGACACATGGCACTTCCGCAGATCTCTAATATGAATAATGTCAGTATATAGTGCTCTTTCTCCCATAGGACGCATGGCACTTCAGCAGATCTCTAATATGAATAATGTCAGTATATAGTGCTCTTTCTCCCATAGGACGCATGGCACTTCAGCAGATCTCTAATATGAATAATGTCAGTATATAGTGCTCTTTCTCCCATAGGACGCATGGCACTTCAGCAGATCTCTAATATGAATAATGTCAGTTTATAGTGCTCTTTCTCCCTTAGGACGCATGGCACTTCAGCAGATCTCTAATATGAATAATGTTAGTATATACTGCTCTTTCTCCCATAGGACGCATGGCACTTCAGCAGATCTCTAATATGAATAATGTCAGTATATAGTGCTCTTTCTCCCATAGGACACATGGCACTTCAGCAGATCTCTAATATGAATAATGTCAGTATATAGTGCTCTTTCTCCCTTAGGACACATGGCACTTCAGCAGGCCTCTAATATGAATAATGTCAGTATATAGTGCTCTTTCTCCCATAGGACACATGGCACTTTAGCAGATCTCTAATATGAATAATGTCAGTATATAGTGCTATTTCTCCCATAGGACACATGGCACTTCAGCAGATCTCTAATATGAATAATGTCAGTATATAGTGCTCTTTCTCCCATAGGATGCATGGCACTTCAGCAGATCTCTAATATGAATAATGTCAGTATATAGTGCTCTTTCTCCCATAGGACACATGGCACTTCAGCAGATCTCTAATATGAATAATGTCAGTATATAGTGCTCTTTCTCCCATAGGATGCATGGCACTTCAGCAGATCTCTAATATGAATAATGTCAGTATATAGTGCTCTTTCTCCCATAGGACACATGGCACTTCAGCAGATCTCTAATATGAATAATGTCAGTATATAGTGCTCTTTCTCCCATAGGACACATGGCACTTCAGCAGATCTCTAATATGAATAATGTCAGTATATAGTGCTCTTTCTCCCATAGGACACATGGCACTTCAGCAGATCTCTAATATGAATAATGTCAGTATATAGTGCTCTTTCTCCCATAGGACACATGGCACTTCAGCAGATATCTAATATGAATAATGTCAGTATATAGTGCTCTTTCTCCCTTAGGACGCATGGCACTTCAGCAGATCTCTAATATGAATGTCAGTATATAGTGCTCTTTCTCCCATAGGACACATGGCACTTCAGCAGATCTCTAATATGAATAATGTCAGTATATAGTGCTCTTTCTCCCATTGGACACATGGCACTTCAGCAGATCTCTAATATGAATAATGTCAGTATATAGTGCTCTTTCTCCCATAGGACGCATGGCACTTCAGCAGATCTCTAATATGAATGTCAGTATATAGTGCTCTTTCTCCCATAGGACACATGGCACTTCAGCAGATCTCTAATATGAATAATGTCAGTATACAGGTTGAGTCTCCCTTATCCAAAATGCTTGGGACCAGAGGTATTTTGGATATGGGATTTTTCCGTATTTTGGAATAATTGTATACCATAATGAGATATCATGGTGATGGGACCTTTATCTAAGCACAGAATGCATTTATGTTACATATACACCTTATACACACAGCCTGAAGGTCATTTTAGCCAATATTTTTTATAACTTTGTGCATTAAACAAAGTGTGTCTACATTCACACAATTCATTTATGTTTCATATACACCTTATACACACAGCCTGAAGGTCATTTAATACAATATTTTTAATAACTTTGTGTATTAAACAAAGTTTGTGTACATTGAGCCATCAAAAAACAAAGGTTTCACTATCTCACTCTCCCTCAAAAAAGTCCGTATTTCGGAATATTCCGTATTTCGGAATATTTGGATATGGGATACTCAACCTGTATAGTGCTCTTTCTCCCATAGGACACATGGCACTTCAGCAGATCTCTAATATGAATAATGTCAGTATATAGTGCTATTTCTCCCATAGGACACATGGCACTTCAGCAGATCTCTAATATGAATGTCAGTATATAGTGCTCTTTCTCCCATAGGACACATGGCACTTCAGCAGATCTCTAATATGAATAATGTCAGTTTATAGTGCTATTTCTCCCATAGGACACATGGCACTTCAGCAGATATCTAATATGAATAATTTCAGTATATAGTGCTCTTTCTCCCATAGGACACATGGCACTTCAGCAGATCTCTAATATGAATAATGTCAGTATATAGTGCTCTTTCTCCCATAGGACGCATGGCACTTCAGCAGATCTCTAATATGAATAATGTCAGTATATAGTGCTCTTTCTCCCATAGGACGCATGGCACTTCAGCAGATCTCTAATATGAATAATGTCAGTATATAGTGCTCTTTCTCCCTTAGGACGCATGGCACTTCAGCAGATCTCCAATATGAATAATGTCAGTATATAGAGCTCTTTCTCCCATAGGACGCATGGCACTTCAGCAGATCTCTAATATGAATAATGTCAGTATATAGTGCTCTTTCTCCCATAGGACACATGGCACTTCAGCAGATCTCTAATATGAATAATGTCAGTATATAGTGCTCTTTCTCCCATAGGACGCATGGCACTTCAGCAGATCTCCAATATGAATAATGTCAGTATATAGTGCTCTTTCTCCCTTAGGACGCATGGCACTTCAGCAGATATCTAATATGAATAATGTCAGTATATAGTGCTCTTTCTCCCTTAGGACGCATGGCACTTCAGCAGATCTCTAATATGAATAATGTCAGTATATAGTGCTCTTTCTCCCATAGGACACATGGCACTTCAGCAGATCTCTAATATGAATAATGTCAGTATATAGTGCTCTTTCTCCCATAAGATGCATGGCACTTTAGCAGATCTCCAACATGAAAAATGTCAGTATATAGTGCTTTTTCTCCCATAGGACACATGGCACTTCAGCAGATCTCTAATACGAATAATGTCAGTATATAGTGCTCTTTCTCCCTTAGGACGCATGGCACTTCAGCAGATATCTAATACGAATAATGTCAGTATATAGTGCTCTTTCTCCCTTAGGACGCATGGCACTTCAGCAGATATCTAATATGAATAATGTCAGTATATAGTGCTCTTTCTCCCATAGGACGCATGGCACTTCAGCAGATCTCTAATATGAATAATGTCAGTATATATAGTGCTCTTTCTCCCATAGGACGCATGGCACTTCAGCAGATCTCTAATATGAATAATGTCAGTATATAGTGCTCTTTCTCCCATAGGACACATGGCACTTCAGCAGATCTCTAATATGAATAATGTCAATATATAGTGCTCTTTCTCCCATAGGACGCATGGCACTTCAGCAGATCTCTAATATGAATAATGTCAGTATATAGTGCTCTTTCTCCCATAGGACGCATGGCACTTCAGCCGATCTCTAATATGAATAATGTCAGTATATAGTGCTCTTTCTCCCATAGGACGCATGGCACTTCAGCCGATCTCTAATATGAATAATGTCAGTATATAGTGCTCTTTCTCCCATAGGACACATGGCACTTCAGCAGATCTCTAATATGAATAATGTCAGTATATAGTGCTCTTTCTCCCATAGGACACATGGCACTTCAGCAGATCTCTAATATGAATAATGTCAGTATATAGTGCTCTTTCTCCCTTAGGACACATGGCACTTCAGCAGATCTCTAATATGAATAATGTCAGTATATAGTGCTCTTTCTCCCATAGGACACATGGCACTTCAGCAGATCTCTAATATGAATAATGTCAGTATATAGTGCTCTTTCTCCCATAGGACACATGGCACTTCAGCAGATCTCTAATATGAATAATGTCAGTATATAGTGCTCTTTCTCCCATAGGACACATGGCACTTCAGCAGATCTCTAATATGAATAATGTCAGTATATAGTGCTCTTTCTCCCATAGGACACATGGCACTTCAGCAGATCTCTAATGTGAATATTGTCAGTATATAGTGCTCTTTCTCCCATAGGACGCATGGCACTTCAGCAGATATCTAATATGAATAATGTCAGTATATAGTGCTCTTTCTCCCTTAGGACGCATGGCACTTCAGCAGATCTCTAATATGAATAATGTCAGTATATAGTGCTCTTTCTCCCTTAGGACGCATGGCACTTCAGCAGATATCTAATATGAATAATGTCAGTATATAGTGCTCTTTCTCCCATAGTACGCATGGCACTTCAGCAGATCTCTAATATGAATAATGTCAGTATATAGTGCTCTTTCTCCCATAGGACGCATGGCACTTCAGCAGATCTCTAATATGAATAATGTCAGTATATAGTGCTCTTTCTCCCATAAGATGCATGGCACTTCAGCAGATCTCCAATATGAATAATGTCAGTATATAGTGCTCTTTCTCCCATAGGACGCATGGCACTTCAGCAGATCTCTAATATGAATAATGTCAGTATATAGTGCTTTTTCTCCCATAGGACGCATGGCACTTCAGCAGATCTCTAATATGAATAATGTCAGTATATAGTGCTATTTCTCCCATAGGACACATGGCACTTCAGCAGATCTCTAATATGAATGTCAGTATATAGTGCTCTTTCTCCCATAGGACACATGGCACTTCAGCAGATCTCTAATATGAATAATGTCAGTTTATAGTGCTATTTCTCCCATAGGACACATGGCACTTCAGCAGATCTCTAATATGAATAATGTCAGTATATAGTGCTCTTTCTCCCATAGGACGCATGGCACTTCAGCAGATCTCTAATATGAATAATGTCAGTATATAGTGCTATTTCTCCCATAGGACACATGGCACTTCAGCAGATCTCTAATATGAATGTCAGTATATATTGCTCTTTCTCCCATAGGACACATGGCCCTTCAGCAGATCTCTAATATGAATAATGTCAGTTTATAGTGCTATTTCTCCCATAGGACACATGGCACTTCAGCAGATCTCTAATATGAATAATGTCAGTATATAGTGCTCTTTCTCCCATAGGACGCATGGCACTTCAGCAGATCTCTAATATGAATAATGTCAGTATATAGTGCTCTTTCTCCCATAAGATGCATGGCACTTCAGCAGATCTCCAATATGAATAATGTCAGTATATAGTGCTCTTTCTCCCTTAGGACGCATGGCACTTCAGCAGATATCTAATATGAATAATGTCAGTATATAGTGCTCTTTCTCCCTTAGGACGCATGGCACTTCAGCAGATCTCTAATATGAATAATGTCAGTATATAGTGCTCTTTCTCCCATAGGACACATGGCACTTCAGCAGATCTCTAATATGAATAATGTCAGTATATAGTGCTCTTTCTCCCATAAGATGCATGGCACTTTAGCAGATCTCCAACATGAAAAATGTCAGTTTATAGTGCTTTTTCTCCCATAGGACACATGGCACTTCAGCAGATCTCTAATACGAATAATGTCAGTATATAGTGCTCTTTCTCCCTTAGGACGCATGGCACTTCAGCAGATATCTAATACGAATAATGTCAGTATATAGTGCTCTTTCTCCCTTAGGACGCATGGCACTTCAGCAGATATCTAATATGAATAATGTCAGTATATAGTGCTCTTTCTCCAATAGGACGCATGGCACTTCAGCAGATCTCTAATATGAATAATGTCAGTATATATAGTGCTCTTTCTCCCATAGGACGCATGGCACTTCAGCAGATCTCTAATATGAATAATGTCAGTATATAGTGCTCTTTCTCCCATAGGACACATGGCACTTCAGCAGATCTCTAATATGAATAATGTCAATATATAGTGCTCTTTCTCCCATAGGACGCATGGCACTTCAGCAGATCTCTAATATGAATAATGTCAGTATATAGTGCTCTTTCTCCCATAGGACGCATGGCACTTCAGCCGATCTCTAATATGAATAATGTCAGTATATAGTGCTCTTTCTCCCATAGGACGCATGGCACTTCAGCCGATCTCTAATATGAATAATGTCAGTATATAGTGCTCTTTCTCCCATAGGACACATGGCACTTCAGCAGATCTCTAATATGAATAATGTCAGTATATAGTGCTCTTTCTCCCATAGGACACATGGCACTTCAGCAGATCTCTAATATGAATAATGTCAGTATATAGTGCTCTTTCTCCCTTAGGACACATGGCACTTCAGCAGATCTCTAATATGAATAATGTCAGTATATAGTGCTCTTTCTCCCATAGGACACATGGCACTTCAGCAGATCTCTAATATGAATAATGTCAGTATATAGTGCTCTTTCTCCCATAGGACACATGGCACTTCAGCAGATCTCTAATATGAATAATGTCAGTATATAGTGCTCTTTCTCCCATAGGACACATGGCACTTCAGCAGATCTCTAATATGAATAATGTCAGTATATAGTGCTCTTTCTCCCATAGCACACATGGCACTTCAGCAGATCTCTAATGTGAATATTGTCAGTATATAGTGCTCTTTCTCCCATAGGACGCATGGCACTTCAGCAGATATCTAATATGAATAATGTCAGTATATAGTGCTCTTTCTCCCTTAGGACGCATGGCACTTCAGCAGATCTCTAATATGAATAATGTCAGTATATAGTGCTCTTTCTCCCTTAGGACGCATGGCACTTCAGCAGATATCTAATATGAATAATGTCAGTATATAGTGCTCTTTCTCCCATAGTACGCATGGCACTTCAGCAGATCTCTAATATGAATAATGTCAGTATATAGTGCTCTTTCTCCCATAGGACGCATGGCACTTCAGCAGATCTCTAATATGAATAATGTCAGTATATAGTGCTCTTTCTCCCATAAGATGCATGGCACTTCAGCAGATCTCCAATATGAATAATGTCAGTATATAGTGCTCTTTCTCCCATAGGACGCATGGCACTTCAGCAGATCTCTAATATGAATAATGTCAGTATATAGTGCTTTTTCTCCCATAGGACGCATGGCACTTCAGCAGATCTCTAATATGAATAATGTCAGTATATAGTGCTATTTCTCCCATAGGACACATGGCACTTCAGCAGATCTCTAATATGAATGTCAGTATATAGTGCTCTTTCTCCCATAGGACACATGGCACTTCAGCAGATCTCTAATATGAATAATGTCAGTTTATAGTGCTATTTCTCCCATAGGACACATGGCACTTCAGCAGATCTCTAATATGAATAATGTCAGTATATAGTGCTCTTTCTCCCATAGGACGCATGGCACTTCAGCAGATCTCTAATATGAATAATGTCAGTATATAGTGCTATTTCTCCCATAGGACACATGGCACTTCAGCAGATCTCTAATATGAATGTCAGTATATAGTGCTCTTTCTCCCATAGGACACATGGCCCTTCAGCAGATCTCTAATATGAATAATGTCAGTTTATAGTGCTATTTCTCCCATAGGACACATGGCACTTCAGCAGATCTCTAATATGAATAATGTCAGTATATAGTGCTCTTTCTCCCATAGGACGCATGGCACTTCAGCAGATCTCTAATATGAATAATGTCAGTATATAGTGCTCTTTCTCCCATAAGATGCATGGCACTTCAGCAGATCTCCAATATGAATAATGTCAGTATATAGAGCTCTTTCTCCCATAGGACGCATGGCACTTCAGCAGATCTCTAATATGAATAATGTCAGTATATAGTGCTCTTTCTCCCATAGGACACATGGCACTTCAGCAGATCTCTAATATGAATAATGTCAGTATATAGTGCTCTTTCTCCCATAGGACGCATGGCACTTCAGCAGATCTCCAATATGAATAATGTCAGTATATAGTGCTCTTTCTCCCTTAGGACGCATGGCACTTCAGCAGATATCTAATATGAATAATGTCAGTATATAGTGCTCTTTCTCCCTTAGGACGCATGGCACTTCAGCAGATCTCTAATATGAATAATGTCAGTATATAGTGCTCTTTCTCCCATAGGACACATGGCACTTCAGCAGATCTCTAATATGAATAATGTCAGTATATAGTGCTCTTTCTCCCATAAGATGCATGGCACTTTAGCAGATCTCCAACATGAAAAATGTCAGTATATAGTGCTTTTTCTCCCATAGGACACATGGCACTTCAGCAGATCTCTAATACGAATAATGTCAGTATATAGTGCTCTTTCTCCCTTAGGACGCATGGCACTTCAGCAGATATCTAATACGAATAATGTCAGTATATAGTGCTCTTTCTCCCTTAGGACGCATGGCACTTCAGCAGATATCTAATATGAATAATGTCAGTATATAGTGCTCTTTCTCCCATAGGACACATGGCACTTCAGCAGATCTCTAATATGAATAATGTCAGTATATAGTGCTCTTTCTCCCATAGGACACATGGCACTTCAGCAGATCTCTAATATGAATAATGTCAGTATATAGTGTTCTTTCTCCCATAGGACGCATGGCACTTCAGCAGATCTCTAATATGAATAATGTCAGTATATAGTGCTCTTTCTCCCATAGGACACATGGCACTTCAGCAGATCTCTCCTAAAGATTGTAAGCTTGCGAGCAGGGCCTTCCTACCTCTGTCTGTCTGTTTTTACCCAGTTTTGTTCTATTACTGCTGTTCTAATTGTAAAGCGCAACGGAATATGCTGCGCTATATAAGAAACTGTTAATAAATAAATAAATAATAAATAATATGAATAATGTCAGTATATAGTGCTCTTTCTCCCATAGGACACATGGCACTTCAGCAGATCTCTAATATGAATAATGTCAGTATATAGTGCTCTTTCTCCCATAGGACACATGGCACTTCAGCAGATCTCTAATATGAATAATGTCAGTATATAGTGCTCTTTCTCCCATGGGACACATGGCACTTCAGCAGATCTTTAATATGAATAATGTCAGTATATAGTGCACATTCTCCCATAGGACACATGGCACTTCAGCAGATCTCTAATATGAATAATGTCAGTATATAGTGCTCTTTAACCGATAGGACGCATGGCACTTCAGCAGATATCTAATATGAATAATGTCAGTATATAGTGCTCTTTCTCCCATAGGACACATGGCACTTCAGCAGATCTCTAATATGAATAATGTCAGTATATAGTGCTCTTCTCCCTTAGGACACATGGCACTTCAGCAGATCTCTAATATGAATAATGTCAGTATATAGTGCTCTTTCTCCCATAGGACGCATGGCACTTCAGCAGATCTCTAATATGAATAATGTCAGTATATAGTGCTCTTTCTCCCATAGGACACATGGCACTTCAGCAGATCTCTAATATGAATAATGTCAGTATATAGTGCTCTTTCTCCCATAGGACACATGGCACTTCAGTAGATCTCTAATATGAATAATGTCAGTATATAGTGCTCTTCTCCCATAGGACGCATGGCACTTCAGCAGATCTCTAATATGAATAATGTCAGTATATAGTGCTCTTTCTCCCATAGGACGCATGGCACTTCAGCAGATCTCTAATATGAATAATGTCAGTATATAGTGCTCTTTCTCCCATTGGACACATGGCACTTCAGCAGATCTCTAATATGAATAATGTCAGTATATAGTGCTCTTTCTGCCATAGGACACATGGCACTTCAGCAGATCTCTAATATGAATAATGTCAGTATATAGTGCTCTTCTCCCATAGGACGCATGGCACTTCAGCAGATCTCTAATATGAATAATGTCAGTATATAGTGCTCTTTCTCCCATAGGACACATGGCACTTCAGCAGATCTCTAATATGAATAATGTCAGTATATAGTGCTCTTTCTCCCATAGGACACATGGCACTTCAGCAGATCTCTAATATGAATAATGTCAGTATATAGTGCTCTTTCTCCCATAGGACACATGGCACTTCAGCAGATCTCTAATATGAATAATGTCAGTATATAGTGCTCTTTCTCCCATAGTACACATGGCACTTCAGCAGATCTCTAATATGAATAATGTCAGTATATAGTGCTCTTTCTCCTATAGGACGCATGGCACTTCAGCAGATCTCTAATATGAATAATGTCAGTATATAGTGCTCTTTCTCCCATAGGACGCATGGCACTTCAGCAGATCTCTAATATGAATAATGTCAGTATATAGTGCTCTTTCTCCCATAGGACGCATGGCACTTCAGCAGATCTCTAATATGAATAATGTCAGTATATAGTGCTCTTTCTCCCATAGGACACATGGCACTTCAGCAGATCTCTAATATGAATAATGTCAGTATATAGTGCTCTTTCTCCCATAGGACGCATGGCACTTCAGCAGATCTCTAATATGAATAATGTCAGTATATAGTGCTCTTTCTCCCATAGGACGCATGGCACTTCAGCAGATCTCTAATATGAATAATGTCAGTATATAGTGCTCTTTCTCCCATAGGACACATGGCACTTCAGCAGATCTCTAATATGAATAATGTCAGTATATAGTGCTCTTTCTCCCATAGGACACATGGCACTTCAGCAGATCTCTAATATGAATAATGTCAGTATATAGTGCTCTTTCTCCCATAGGACACATGGCACTTCAGCAGATCTCTAATATGAATAATGTCAGTATATAGTGCTCTTTCTCCCATAGGACACATGGCACTTCAGCAGATCTCTAATATGAATAATGTCAGTATATAGTGCTCTTTCTCCCATAGGACACATGGCACTTCAGCAGATCTCTAATATGCATAATGTCAGTATATAGTGCTCTTTCTCCCATAGGACACATGGCACTTCAGCAGATATCTAATATGAATAATGTCAGTATATAGTGCTCTTTCTCCCATAGGACACATGGCACTTCAGCAGATCTCTAATATGAATAATGTCAGTATATAGTGCTCTTTCTCCCATAGGACGCATGGCACTTCAGCAGATCTCTAATATGAATAATGTCAGTATATAGTGCTCTTTCTCCCATAAGATGCATGGCACTTCAGCAGATCTCCAATATGAATAATGTCAGTATATAGTGCTCTTTCTCCCATAGGACACATGGCACTTCAGCAGATCTCTAATATGAATAATGTCAGTATATAGTGCTCTTTCTCCCATAGGACGCATGGCACTTCAGCAGATCTCTAATATGAATAATGTCAGTATATAGTGCTCTTTCTCCCATAGGACACATGGCACTTCAGCAGATCTCTAATATGAATAATGTCAGTATATAGTGCTCTTTCTCCCAAAGGACACATGGCACTTCAGCAGATCTCTAATATGAATAATGTCAGTATATAGTGCTCTTTCTCCCATAGGACACATGCACTTCAGCAGATCTCTAATATGAATAATGTCAGTATATAGTGCTCTTTCTCCCATAGGACACATGGCACTTCAGCAGATCTCTAATATGAATAATGTCAGTATATAGTGCTCTTTCTCCCATAGGACACATGGCACTTCAGCAGATCTCTAATATGCATAATGTCAGTATATAGTGCTCTTTCTCCCATAGGACACATGGCACTTCAGCAGATCTCTAATATGAATAATGTCAGTATATAGTGCTCTTTCTCCCATAGGACACATGGCACTTCAGCAGATCTCTAATATGAATAATGTCAGTATATAGTGCTCTTTCTCCCTTAGGACGCATGGCACTTCAGCAGATATCTAATATGAATAATGTCAGTATATAGTGCTCTTTCTCCCTTAGGACATATGGCACTTCAGCAGATCTCTAATATGAATAATGTCAGTATATTGTGCTCTTTCTCCCATAGGACACATGGCACTTCAGCAGATCTCTAATATGAATAATGTCAGTATATAGTGCTCTTTCTCCCATAGGACACATGGCACTTCAGCAGATCTCTAATATGAATAATGTCAGTATATAGTGCTCTTTCTCCCATAAGATGCATGGCACTTTAGCAGATCTCCAACATGAAAAATGTCAGTATATAGTGCTTTTTCTCCCATAGGACGCATGGCACTTCAGCAGATCTCTAATATGAATAATGTCAGTATATAGTGCTCTTTCTCCCATAGGACACATGGCACTTCAGCAGATCTCTAATATGAATAATGTCAGTATATAGTGCTCTTTCTCCCATAGGACGCATGGCACTTCAGCAGATCTCTAATATGAATAATGTCAGTATATAGTGCTCTTTCTCCCATAGGACACATGGCACTTCAGCAGATCTCTCCTATAGATTGTAAGCTTGCGAGCAGGGCCTTCCTACCTCTGTCTGTCTGTTTTTACCCAGTTTTGTTCTATTACTGCTGTTCTAATTGTAAAGCGCAACGGAATATGCTGCGCTATATAAGAAACTGTTAATAAATAAATAATAAATAATATGAATAATGTCAGTATATAGTGCTCTTTCTCCCATAGGACACATGGCACTTCAGCAGATCTCTAATATGAATAATGTCAGTATATAGTGCTCTTTCTCCCATAGGACACATGGCACTTCAGCAGATCTCTAATATGAATAATGTCAGTATATAGTGCTCTTTCTCCCATAGGACACATGGCACTTCAGCAGATCTCTAATATGAATAATGTCAGTATATAGTGCTCTTTCTCCCATAGGACACATGGCACTTCAGCAGATCTCTAATATGAATAATGTCAGTATATAGTGCTCTTTCTCCCATAGGACACATGGCACTTCAGCAGATCTCTAATATGAATAATGTCAGTATATAGTGCTCTTCTCCCTTAGGACACATGGCACTTCAGCAGATCTCTAATATGAATAATGTCAGTATATAGTGTTCTTTCTCCCATAGGACGCATGGCACTTCAGCAGATCTCTAATATGAATAATGTCAGTATATAGTGCTCTTTCTCCCATAGGACACATGGCACTTCAGCAGATCTCTAATATGAATAATGTCAGTATATAGTGCTCTTTCTCCCATAGGACACATGGCACTTCAGCAGATCTTTAATATGAATAATGTCAGTATATAGTGCACTTTCTCCCATAGGACACATGGCACTTCAGCAGATCTCTAATATGAATAATGTCAGTATATAGTGCTCTTTCTCCGATAGGACGCATGGCACTTCAGCAGATATCTAATATGAATAATGTCAGTATATAGTGCTCTTTCTCCCATAGGACACATGGCACTTCAGCAGATCTCTAATATGAATAATGTCAGTATATAGTGCTCTTCTCCCATAGGACACAAGGCACTTCAGCAGATCTCTAATATGAATAATGTCAGTATATAGTGCTCTTTCTCCCATAGGACGCATGGCACTTCAGCAGATCTCTAATATGAATAATGTCAGTATATAGTGCTCTTTCTCCCATAGGACACATGGCACTTCAGTAGATCTCTAATATGAATAATGTCAGTATATAGTGCTCTTCTCCCATAGGACGCATGGCACTTCAGCAGATCTCTAATATGAATAATGTCAGTATATAGTGCTATTTCTCCCATAGGACGCATGGCACTTCAGCAGATCTCTAATATGAATAATGTCAGTATATAGTGCTCTTTCTCCCATAGGACACATGGCACTTCAGCAGATCTCTAATATGAATAATGTCAGTATATAGTGCTCTTTCTCCCATAGGACACATGGCACTTCAGCAGATCTCTAATATGAATAATGTCAGTATATAGTGCTCTTTCTCCCATAGGACACATGGCACTTCAGCAGATCTCTAATATGAATAATGTCAGTATATAGTGCTCTTTCTCCCATAGGACACATGGCACTTCAGTAGATCTCTAATATGAATAATGTCAGTATATAGTGCTCTTCTCCCATAGGACGCATGGCACTTCAGCAGATCTCTAATATGAATAATGTCAGTATATAGTGCTCTTTCTCCCATAGGACGCATGGCACTTCAGCAGATCTCTAATATGAATAATGTCAGTATATAGTGCTCTTTCTCCCATAGGAAACATGGCACTTCAGCAGATCTCTAATATGAATAATGTCAGTATATAGTGCTCTTTCTGCCATAGGACACATGGCACTTCAGCAGATCTCTAATATGAATAATGTCAGTATATAGTGCTCTTCTCCCATAGGACGCATGGCACTTCAGCAGATCTCTAATATGAATAATGTCAGTATATAGTGCTCTTTCTCCCATAGGACACATGGCACTTCAGCAGATCTCTAATATGAATAATGTCAGTATATAGTGCTCTTTCTCCCATAGGACACATGGCACTTCAGCAGATCTCTAATATGAATAATGTCAGTATATAGTGCTCTTTCTCCCATAGGACACATGGCACTTCAGCAGATCTCTAATATGAATAATGTCAGTATATAGTGCTCTTTCTCCCATAGTACACATGGCACTTCAGCAGATCTCTAATATGAATAATGTCAGTATATAGTGCTCTTTCTCCTATAGGACACATGGCACTTCAGCAGATCTCTAATATGAATAATGTCAGTATATAGTGCTCTTTCTCCCATAGGACGCATGGCACTTCAGCAGATCTCTAATATGAATAATGTCAGTATATAGTGCTCTTTCTCCCATAGGACGCATGGCACTTCAGCAGATCTCTAATATGAATAATGTCAGTATATACTAGTGCTCTTTCTCCCATAGGACACATGGCACTTCAGCAGATCTCTAATATGAATAATGTCAGTATATAGTGCTCTTTCTCCCATAGGACGCATGGCACTTCAGCAGATCTCTAATATGAATAATGTCAGTATATAGTGCTCTTTCTCCCATAGGACGCATGGCACTTCAGCAGATCTCTAATATGAATAATGTCAGTATATAGTGCTCTTTCTCCCATAGGACACATGGCACTTCAGCAGATCTCTAATATGAATAATGTCAGTATATAGTGCTCTTTCTCCCATAGGACACATGGCACTTCAGCAGATCTCTAATATGAATAATGTCAGTATATAGTGCTCTTTCTCCCATAGGACACATGGCACTTCAGCAGATCTCTAATATGAATAATGTCAGTATATAGTGCTCTTTCTCCCATAGGACACATGGCACTTCAGCAGATCTCTAATATGAATAATGTCAGTATATAGTGCTCTTTCTCCCATAGGACACATGGCACTTCAGCAGATCTCTAATATGCATAATGTCAGTATATAGTGCTCTTTCTCCCATAGGACACATGGCACTTCAGCAGATATCTAATATGAATAATGTCAGTATATAGTGCTCTTTCTCCCATAGGACACATGGCACTTCAGCAGATCTCTAATATGAATAATGTCAGTATATAGTGCTCTTTCTCCCATAGGACGCATGGCACTTCAGCAGATCTCTAATATGAATAATGTCAGTATATAGTGCTCTTTCTCCCATAAGATGCATGGCACTTCAGCAGATCTCCAATATGAATAATGTCAGTATATAGTGCTCTTTCTCCCATAGGACACATGGCACTTCAGCAGATCTCTAATATGAATAATGTCAGTATATAGTGCTCTTTCTCCCATAGGACGCATGGCACTTCAGCAGATCTCTAATATGAATAATGTCAGTATATAGTGCTCTTTCTCCCATAGGACACATGGCACTTCAGCAGATCTCTAATATGAATAATGTCAGTATATAGTGCTCTTTCTCCCATAGGACACATGGCACTTCAGCAGATCTCTAATATGAATAATGTCAGTATATAGTGCTCTTTCTCCCATAGGACACATGGCACTTCAGCAGATCTCTAATATGAATAATGTCAGTATATAGTGCTCTTTCTCCCATAGGACACATGGCACTTCAGCAGATCTCTAATATGAATAATGTCAGTATATAGTGCTCTTTCTCCCATAGGACACATGGCACTTCAGCAGATCTCTAATATGCATAATGTCAGTATATAGTGCTCTTTCTCCCATAGGACACATGGCACTTCAGCAGATCTCTAATATGAATAATGTCAGTATATAGTGCTCTTTCTCCCATAGGACACATGGCACTTCAGCAGATCTCTAATATGAATAATGTCAGTATATAGTGCTCTTTCTCCCATAGGACGCATGGCACTTCAGCAGATCTCTAATATGAATAA
Organism: Pseudophryne corroboree; assembly: GCF_028390025.1. NCBI lineage: Eukaryota > Metazoa > Chordata > Amphibia > Anura > Myobatrachidae > Pseudophryne > Pseudophryne corroboree. The sequence continues at coordinate 56,196 of NW_026969015.1, forward strand.
TGTCAGTATATAGTGCTCTTTCTCCCTTAGGACGCATGGCACTTCAGCAGATATCTAATATGAATAATGTCAGTATATAGTGCTCTTTCTCCCTTAGGACATATGGCACTTCAGCAGATCTCTAATATGAATAATGTCAGTATATAGTGCTCTTTCTCCCATAGGACACATGGCACTTCAGCAGATCTCTAATATGAATAATGTCAGTATATAGTGCTCTTTCTCCCATAGGACACATGGCACTTCAGCAGATCTCTAATATGAATAATGTCAGTATATAGTGCTCTTTCTCCCATAAGATGCATGGCACTTTAGCAGATCTCCAACATGAAAAATGTCAGTATATAGTGCTTTTTCTCCCATAGGACGCATGGCACTTCAGCAGATCTCTAATATGAATAATGTCAGTATATAGTGCTCTTTCTCCCATAGGACACATGGCACTTCAGCAGATCTCTAATATGAATAATGTCAGTATATAGTGCTCTTTCTCCCATAGGACGCATGGCACTTCAGCAGATCTCTAATATGAATAATGTCAGTATATAGTGCTCTTTCTCCCATAGGACACATGGCACTTCAGCAGATCTCTCCTATAGATTGTAAGCTTGCGAGCAGGGCCTTCCTACCTCGGTCTGTCTGTTTTTACCCAGTTTTGTTCTATTACTGCTGTTCTAATTGTAAAGCGCAACGGAATATGCTGCGCTATATAAGAAACTGTTAATAAATAAATAATAAATAATATGAATAATGTCAGTATATAGTGCTCTTTCTCCCATAGGACACATGGCACTTCAGCAGATCTCTAATATGAATAATGTCAGTATATAGTGCTCTTTCTCCCATAGGACACATGGCACTTCAGCAGATCTCTAATATGAATAATGTCAGTATTGTCAAAGTCAAAAATATTACATAGAGAGACCATATAAACTGCACACACATAAGTCGCTATACTTGCAAATATGCGCAGCGAGCACAGCAATATATGGAAACACACGCATTTGCTCGGACATGGCACAGAGATGGATTCGGCACTTGTTTCATACAGTACATGGTTATAATAATGAACAGCACCAGACATCATGGAGATTTAGAATTGGCTAATGAATTAATGTCATGGATGTGTATCATTCGAACCGAACCAGATAAACACATCATGTTTGGTATTGAAGCAAGCAGAATGAGGTGTGGGTTAGTTTGAGGCCTGTTGTGTTGTTGTGGGACATTGCAGCGGATAGATATGATTATATGTATAAAAGCTAAGATCATATTGTTAGAACAATGGATGCTCAAGACAACCTTTTACTAAGTTTTCAGGGCTGAACCTGATTAGCATATACAAAGGAGAAAGAAAGACCCCTCCCCCAGGTACTGGTCAAACAGGAAGGTAGTGGTCGGCTGTGGCCTCAGAGAACAGATGTAATGTAGCTACACTCACAGACACACACACAGCTACCTGGCACCAAGCAGCATGGCAGCTAAATCCCCAGGACATCTTCCAAACTAAAGGCTAAGTATTGAACTTCACATGGCTAGATAAGGAAACAGACAGATTGCTTTCTGGTTTAAATAGGATATTGTAACTTGGTTGTGTGATTGTTGGGTGTTTGTGGATACTCTGTGAAGTCCGTGATGAATTGGAACAGTATACAATCTGTAGCATAGTATTTGTGGTATTTGTTTGCCTATGGAGATTTAAAATAGATTGTGCTGGTTAGTTATAATATATATCCTGTTAATCATAAATACCACCATGCAGTTACGTTTGTGTTAATTACATTGTGATCTGGTCTTGTGATGAA